>NW_019174257.1:1388757-1518409 GCF_002260705.1 Seriola dumerili | reverse complement strand
TTTTTTGCCATACTATACTATGTCATTTTTCTCACTTTAAAGCCTCATTAAACTATGACGTCTCCATATATTACTATTCTATGACGTTTTCTGATGTTTTTATGCCTTATTATACTATGTTGTATTTTCACTTTTTTTGCCATACTATACTATGTCATTTTTTCACTTTTTTTGCCATACTATACTTTGTCATTTTTCTCACTTTAAAGCCTCACTGTACTATGATGTCTTAATATATTACTATTCTATGATGTTTTTTGATGTTTTTATGCCTCATTTCACTATGTTGATTTTTTACTTTTTTTGCCATACTATACTATGTCGTTTTTCTCACTTTTTTTGCCATACTATATTATGTCGTTTTTCTCACTTTTAAGGCCTCACTATATCATGACGTCTTCATATTTTACTANTTCACTTTTTTGCCATACTATACTATGTCGTTTTTCTCATTTTACAGCCTCACTATACTATGATGTCTTCATATATTACTATTCTATGATGTTTTTTATTGTTTTTAGGCCTTATTTTACTATGTTGATTTTTCACTTTTTTTGCCATACTATACTATGTCGTTTTTTCACTTTTTTTGCCATACTATACTATGTCGTTTTTTCACTTTTTTTGCCATACTATACTATGTCGTTTTTTCACTTTTTTTGCCATACTATACTATGTCGTTTTTTCACTTTTTTTGCCATACTATACTATGTCGTTTTTTCACTTTTTTTGCCATACTATACTATGTCGTTTTTTCACTTTTTTTGCCATACTATACTATGTCGTTTTTTCACTTTTTTTGCCATACTATACTATGTCGTTTTTTCACTTTTTTTGCCATACTATACTATGTCGTTTTTTTCCATTTTTAGGCCTTACTATACTTTTTCACTTTTTTTGCCATACTTTACTATGTCGTTTTTTCACTTTTTTTGCCATACTATACTATGTCGTTTTTCTCATTTTAAAGCCTCACTATACTATGATGTCTTCATATATTACTATTCTATGATGTTTTTTATTGTTTTTAGGCCTTATCTTACTATGTTGATTTTTCACTTTTTTTGCCATACTATACTATGTTTTTTTTCTCACTTTAAAGCCTCACTATACTATGACGTCTTCATATATTACTATTCTATGATGTTTTTTGATGTTTTTATGCCTTATTTTACTATGTTGATTTTTTACTTTTTTTGCCATACTATACTATGTCGTTTTTTCACTTTTAAGGCCTCACTATAGTATGACATTTTTTTCACTTTTAAGGCCTTACTATACTATGACGTCTTCATATTTTACTATTCTATGACGTTTTTATGCCTTATTTTACTATGTCGTTTTTTCACTTTTTTTGCCATACTATACTATGTCCTTTTTTCACTTTTTTTGCCATAGTATACTATGTTTTTTTTCTCACTTTAAAGCCTCACTATACTATGACGTCTTCATATTTTACTATTCTATGATGTTTTTTGATGTTTTTATGCCTTATTATACTATGTTGTTTTTTCACTTTTTTTGCCATACTATACTATGTCATTTTTTCACTTTTTTTGCCATACTATACTATGTCATTTTTCTCACTTTAAAGCCTCACTATACTATGATGTCTTAATATATTACTATTCTATGATGTTTTTTGATGTTTTTATGCCTCATTTCACTATGTTGATTTTTTACTTTTTTTGCCATACTATACTATGTCGTTTTTCTCACTTTTTTTGCCATACTATATTATGTCGTTTTTCTCACTTTTAAGGCCTCACTATACTATGACGTCTTCATATTTTACTATTCTATGATGTTTTTTGATGTTTTTATGCCTTATTATACTATGTTGTTTTTTCACTTTTTTTGCCATACTATACTATGTCATTTTTTCACTTTTTTTGCCATACTATACTATGTCGTTTTTCTCATTTTAAAGCCTCACTATACTATGATGTCTTCATATATTACTATTCTATGATGTTTTTTATTGTTTTTAGGCCTTATTTTACTATGTTGATTTTTCACTTTTTTTGCCATACTATACTATGTCGTTTTTTCACTTTTTTTGCCATACTATACTATGTCCTTTTTTCACTTTTTTTGCCATAGTATACTATGTTTTTTTTCTCACTTTAAAGCCTCACTATACTATGACGTCTTCATATATTACTATTCTATGATGTTTTTTGATGTTTTTATGCCTTATTTTACTATGTTGATTTTTTACTTTTTTTGCCATACTATACTATGTCCTTTTTTCACTTTTTTTGCCATAGTATACTATGTTATTTTTCTCACTTTAAAGCCTCACTATACTATGACGTCTTCATATATTACTATTCTATGATGTTTTTTGATGTTTTTATGCCTCATTTCACTATGTTGATTTTTTACTTTTTTTGCCATACTATACTATGTCGTTTTTCTCACTTTTTTTGCCATACTATATTATGTCGTTTTTCTCACTTTTAAGGCCTCACTATATCATGACGTCTTCATATTTTACTATTCTATGATGTTTTTTGATGTTTTTATGCCTTATTATACTATGTTGTATTTTCACTTTTTTTGCCATACTATACTATGTCATTTTTTCACTTTTTTTGCCATACTATACTATGTCGTTTTTCTCATTTTAAAGCCTCACTATACTATGATGTCTTCATATATTACTATTCTATGATGTTTTTTATTGTTTTTAGGCCTTATTTTACTATGTTGATTTTTCACTTTTTTTGCCATACTATACTATGTCATTTTTTCACTTTTTTTGCCATACTATACTATGTCGTTTTTCTCATTTTAAAGCCTCACTATACTATGATGTCTTCATATATTACTATTCTATGATGTTTTTTATTGTTTTTAGGCCTTATTTTACTATGTTGATTTATCACTTTTTTTGCCATACTATACTTTCCTTTTTTCACTTTTTTTGCCATAGTATACTATGTTTTTTTTCTCACTTTAAAGCCTCACTATACTATGACGTCTTCATATATTACTATTCTATGATGTTTTTTGATGTTTTTATGCCTTATTTTACTATGTTGATTTTTTACTTTTTTTGCCATACTATACTATGTCGTTTTTTCACTTTTAAGGCCTCACTATAGTATGACATTTTTTTCACTTTTCAGGCCTTACTATACTATGATGTCTTCATATTTTACTATTCTATGACGTTTTTATGCCTTATTTTACTATGTTGTTTTTTAACTTTTTTTGCCACACTATACTATGTTATTTTTATCACTTTTAAGGCCTCACTATACTATGACGTCTTCATATTCAATATTCTATCACATTTTTTGATGTTTTTATTCCTTTTTTATTTATTTTACGATGTTGTTTTTTCACTTTTTTGCCATACTATACTATGTCATTTTTTCACTTTTAAGGCCTCACTATACTATGATGTTTTTCTCACTTTTAAGGCCTCACTATACTATGATGTCTTCATATATTACTATTCTATGATGTTTTTTTATGATTTTATGCCTTAGTTTACTATGTAGTTTTTTCACTTTTTTTGCCATACTATACTATGTCGTTTTTCTCACTTTTAAGGCCTCACTATACTATGACGTCTTTATATATTACCATTCTATGATGTTTTTTTTGATGTTTTTAAGTCTTATTATGCTATGTTGTTTTTTCACTTTTTTGCCATACTAAATGACATGTTAAAAAACATGTCGTTTAGGAGCGACATATTTTTTAACTATACTTTTACTATAGTATGACGTTTTTATGGCTTACTATACCATGATGTTTTTTTGCATATTTATGACTTACTATACTATGATGTTTTTTGATGCTTTTATGATTCACTACACAATGACAATTTTGAAGTTTTTATGCATATACTATGACATTTTATGCCTTATTCTACTATGATGTTTTTTTTGGCGTTTTTATGCCTAACCATACTATGATATTTTCATGCCTAACTGTACTGTGACAGTTTTTGATGTGTTTACGCCATATTATACCATGACGTTTTTTGACGTTTGTATGCTTTATTATACTCTGATGTTTTTTTGACATTTTCACACCATACTATACCGTGACGTTTTTTGGAGTTTTTATGCCTTACTATAGAATGAGCAGATGACTGGAGGCTTTTAACAGTGAATGCAGTCAAAAGGTGAATCAGAGGCACTGTGCATGTGTGCACGTGTGTGTTTAGCCCCTCTTTTTATAATACTGGAGTACAGTGTAATCTGAAGAAATACACCACATTAAATCTTGAATGCCTTTCTTTTTTGGTCTGTCTCACAGCTGCTCTTACATACTGCTAATTTGTAAGTAATGGACTGTAATTAAGAATATTCAAATGCTTGTACATGTAACATCAGAGGGATATGTTGTACTTTTTATTCCACTACATTTATTTCAGTTTTAGTCACTGGTTATTTTTTGCATACAAAGATTTTAGATACAAAGATCAACTTAATATCAACTTAATTAACTTTTAATCCATAAATTAAATGTGATCCATTGTTGGATCATTGTCCATTGAATAAATTACCCAAAGTATAAAAAGTAGTGAGAATTAGCTCCACTGTAACCAACTACAACAATGAATGCTTCTTACACATAAATGCATCTGTAGAAATGATCCAGTAGTGTAGCTTTATATAAAGCAATATAATGGCAGTTTAATTTTTATTTTTTGTGCTTTTACTTGTAAGGTTGGCTTTTTAATCAACTTAACAAAGACATTTTTTAACAAGTCACAAAATGTTCATAAAGAATGCATCTGCAAACTGTTCAGTGATGACTTCTTTCATTTGGTTTTAAGCATTATAAACGTTTTCATGGTCATGTTCAGGGACTCAGAGCACTGAGTTAAGGTTGGGTAAAGATGGTGGTCTTGATTAAATATTGAAAAAGCCACCCTGGAGTTTAGGCATGAGACATGTTGTGTTGACGTTATTAATATTTAATTCAAACCACAATCTTCTCCTAACCTCAGCCAAAGTGCTTTTGATGCTTAAACCTAACCACCAACCACCCACCCTGACCACCACCCCTTCAGCCTGTGTGTCGTACATGAACATAACACTTTGCTTACTAAAAAAAATACACTGTTGGGTGACGTGGTCCTATAGCAGCTTTGTTTCTTGCACAACATATTTAGCAAAACAGGTGAAATTAATATTATTTGTAGGAGACAGGGTTATGTGCACAGAGCAATATATACAAATTGACACATGGCAAACCGTTTTAGATTACAGGCTTGTTTTTTGACTCCTCTGGAGGGAGACACTTAGGTACAGTGGTGATGAGGAATGTCTAATTTTGTGTTTTTGAGGCATTTTGGTCCTGTTTTCGTTTTACATTGGTGTTGGGTTTCTGTTTTTGTGTTTAGTGAAGGATGTAGACATGTTGAATGAATTAGATCAGCAGATTTTCAAATTCAATTTTTCTTTTTTTCTGCACACTGGCACACAAACCCAATGAGCTTTGTCTCATTCTGGTGTTGCAGCAGTTAGTGGCCTTTTGGTCTTTTGGCAGCGTCTTCCTGTCTCCACTCCCCCACTCCCCCCTCCTCCCCCCAACAACAGTGGCCAGACAGCCATCCAACCCTGCCTGCCAGCTCTGGTGGGAGGCTGGCGACTGCTCCGTTCCAGCTCCTAAATCAGAGAGGCTGTGTTTAGATCTCCCCTGTAGAGCAGCTCTACACTTGCGATGAGCTCTGCTGCGCTCCACTCTTCCAAGATGAAAGAAGGAAGTGCTGAGGAAGCTGTACGCGGTTATCCTCACCCCAGTTCGTCCATTTAGAGCTGAGTTTGGATCTTTCTGGTTTAGCAGCCTGTCTAAATTCTCCCATTTCTCCTTCATCTGCTAGTGTTACGTTAAAAAAAGACGATCAAGGACAAAGAATGTTGTGGTGGTTTTGAAGATGCAAAAGCACTCATGGAAAATAATCAAAGCGCTTTTGATGATGTTGAAAGGCTTGTACTGGACGAAAGTGCACCACCTTGGGCTACATTCTTCGAAAGGGACAACAAATCCTGACAGAGAGCTCCTCAAGATAATACAGAGAGGTTTAAGTGTACCATCAACAAAAGTGCATCTGCTTTACCTGACAGTGAGAGCCTACAGCTCCCTTTTACTTGCCTTAGATTCATGTCAAATCACTATCTGGATTTAATGGCTCCCTGCGGGCTCTTTGTCCTCTTTTACTATAGATCTACACATATTTTCCACTTTGTATTCCCATTTTCTTGAAAGCAGTACACATATTCCCCCATGTATGTTTGGCTCAGACTTTCAGAAACATCTTTGTTGATGACAAAGAAACTTTTACACATAGCTCCTATTGGGTCTTTCCAGGGAGAAAGTTAGCAAATGAAATTGCCCACTTCTTCACATTGGGTTTGGAGGAGGGTTTTCCATGCTTGCTGCCAGGAGGCTATTTGTCTTGGCACCACTAGCGTTTAACTTAAGGTACCAGAAATGTGTGAGAGTGCGTTTGTGTGTGTACTTTCGACTTCTTTGAAAATACCACAGAGACCTCCCACACTGCATCAGCTCTGAACAATACTGCATCCTGAAGCGTGGATGGAAAATGCTTAAAGCGTTTTACTATGTAAATGAACTGAGTATTTTTTGTGAGTGAAGCACTTTGTAGACTTGTTTTTGTACAATAATGTATTGATAAAGTTTATTATTATTATTATTATTGTTACTGTAGCTGTGGGCACTACTTGAATGTATCTGATCTTGGTAATTATTGTATTGTAGTGTAATTATTGGCTTTATATAAATTGTATATACTACTACTGAGTTCAGTAGTAGTGAATTCTTCATTTTTCAAATAGGAATAGTTCAACATTTTGGGAAGTACACTTACATGCTGTCTTGCCAAGAGTTAGATGAGAGGACTGATACCATGTCCAAACACTGAATATAAGGCTAAAGCCAGAAGCAGACCCTTCAGGCATGCAGCTGGCCGCCATTGTCATTAGATGTTGATAATAGGTTGAATATAGGTTTTGACATTGGGTCCAATGTCAGAACAACATTGAATGCCAACATTAATTTAATGTAGATTACTTACGACAGTGTTCTGTTAGGCACGTTGATGTTAAGTTATGATGTTAAGCAACCAAAATCCAAAATCTTTCAAATGTCTCATGCCATTTTAACATATAAAATACTGACATTCTAGTCGTGATTAAAAACCCAATGTTTGCCAAACACATTAGTGTCTCAATTCAGGGCCGCATCCTTTGGCAGATGCAGTCCACGAAGGTGTGGCCCTTCGCAAACATCCGCAAAGTCTGAACGAAAAATGAGTCGGTCTGGAGCATGAAGAATTTTCGCTTCGCCTCACCATCTGTGCCTGTCTTTACCATCCATTTACAAATTGCATATCCTGTCGCCTAGCAACCGTGACAACACAAAACTTTTTTTCACAAAAACTTGATAATATAAGGTCCTTGGTTTTAACAGTTGTACCATTAGCTGTTGATCTGGGCTGAAACTTGATACTTTCATTCAAAAGTGTAATGCTCAGGCTCTCTGTCGGTGTTGTTTGCTGCCATATTATTTTCATTACCGGCACACAATGAATCTTGGGATAGGTTGGGCCATGAATGATCCACCTATTGGATCATTTGTGGCCCAGGAAAATATGGTTGCATTCTCAGCTGCATTTGAAGGAGCCTTTGAAATGGCACAGCCTAGTCACACTGCTGTTGCACAAATGCAGCCCCCAAAGGATGCAGCCCCTGAATAGAGACACAGCTAATGTCAATTAGCTCACATTGAGTTTTGACGTCAACCTAATTTACGTTTCAAAATTTAATGTCTCTCCAGAGTTGATTGAGTCCAACATATTTCTGACGTCATATTTATGTCCAGTGGCAGTTGGGAGGACAAAAAGGGTTAAATAATGGTTTGGTGGTTCAGATCGGTGTCCCCCTGCTTTAAGTGTTTATGCTAAGCTAAGCAAACTGGCGGACACAGGTATCGATCTTCTCATCTCACGCTCTGCAAGAAAGCAAATAAACATATTTAAATGTATTTTCCAAACTGTCAAACTATTTCTTTAATATAAGACTAAGTATTGTTTTATAATTGAGTATCATAACTCTGAGAATCAAATCAGTTATGGGCTGAACTGTCACAATGGCAGCATTCATCACTTCCTGATGCAGTATAGTGAGCACACGGACACATGGGAATAAAACTGGACTGACCAGTCACTCACCAGGCTACAGCTGACTGCAAAATGCAAATGTTGTGAGTACAAAGGGCGAGTCAGCAGTGCGCACACTTCCTTTATAATCCATCTGTCCCTTTCAATTCACCTGAGGCGTCTCTTGTGGCAGAACAAAAGCCCTCCACCTGATCTGATTCCTACCTGACATAACCTTTCTCTGTGGAGGCCTTTTCACTCTTGCCCCCCTCACAGGGACTACCTTTGTTGATGCAAGATGGAAGATCAGGTGAGCAGGTGGGGGGAACAATGATTCTCATTCATCCAAAGCAAAACTATGAGCCAGACAGCATGAAATCGCTCCAAGTTTACATATCAGACTTTACGACCCATGATAAATATCTAGTGTCCAAGGAGACACACTGATGTAAATACACAAAGTTTCTCCCGGCCACCAACCTTCATTGCTCTTTATCAAACAGTGAAAACAAGGAATCAAAATGCCTTATCTTGGACAGACTTCTCTTTTCTAGAATATACCACAGCCTGCCAAGGAGGGTGTGTAAGCAGAGTTTGAAGCAGCCTTGGCTGAGAGACATGTTTTAGTGCCGGCTATCTCTCCGTAATCACCTTGGGTGTTAGCAAAGAGGGCAGATAGAGTCCGCTTTGTGTCTTTTCAACAAGAGGATCTTTGTGTCAGCCAGGAGCAATGAAACAAGACTCAGATAAGCAGCCAACAAGCACATTCCTTCAGAACATCACTTGCAAAAACAGCAAGCTGGAGGTTACGGAGGATGTAGTCTGGTTTAGAAACATTGCTGATGTAGTTTACAAGCAATGGTTCCCAACCTAAGAACCCCACAAGGGGAAGGGTCACAAGATGATTAACAAGGTTTTTTTTTAGCCATGCTAGCAGTGTGGGTCCATGACATTGTCAGTCGGCTGGTCCAGACTGAAATACCTTAAAAACTACTTGATGGATAGCCATGAAATCTTGAACAGACATTCATGGTATCCAGAATGTGTATCTTACTGACTTTGGTGATCCTCAAACTTCCACTAGTGCCACCATTTGTAGCTTGGAAGGAAATGTCTCAATAACTATTGGATGGATCTATATGAAGTTCGGACAATAGCATGTTGACAGCATCATTTAGTTCAAAGCACTTCTGTGCTTAGTATTGTCACCAAATCCAGTAAATAGACCAAAACCAACAATGTGTTAGTCCATTTCTTTACAAGTTCCACCGTCTGTCTGTGGCGCTAAAGTGCACTTTTGGGTATTATATTCAGCTTTACACATTCCACCATACACATTTGTGTGCTCTTGTGAGTAGCAGTAACAGCAGGATGGAGTATGTGGGATTGACTAAAAACAAAAAAATACAGTGCTGACATTCATCATAAAGAAACAACAATGATGCCCAGTGCATCCGTGTGGCTCACTGATGTGATTTTAATAGTTTTTGAACAACTGAAGTCTATGGCAATACTTGTTAGTAGGATCAAAAGGGGCTTGTTGAAGAAAAATATAGAATATTACCAGACCTAGCCTTTAAGCACAGCCTCACCAACACTCCAGCATGGCTGTAGAGTGGGTAACTTTATGTTGTCTTCTGCTTTCTTAAAACTATTCAAACAAGAAAACAAAAAAACATTGTTTGGTTGAAATCATCTCAACCAATGAGACACATGTAAGGGTCACAAGGAGACATTGCTTCATCTTGAGGTTGGGAACCCTGAATTTGAATTCTGGTGTCAGTGGCCAAGCTAGACTCTGTTAAAAGCCTAATGGCTCATTCCAACCTGCATGGTGCCAAAGCACAAGGAAGCTGTTAGATCTGAGTGGAAGAACAAAAACAAATAGAAACCAACTGCTGAGATGGAGTCTATCAAACTAAGATTTTTCTGTGTTTTATGAGCCTGCAGGGAGGTTCGTCTGCACGTCAGTCTCTGGGGAGAATCTATTTGTTTAAGTCTGTGGTGGGAAGAGCCTCTGTCACAGAATAGCAACAGCCAAGACTCCTGACTTCCTGCAAACTGCATCACATAAAACGCCTCCGAGCTGTGAGGCGGTTGAGTTGAGATGGATTGGAGGCATTAGATGAGAGGGGAAGAGACAGGGAGACATGCAATGGGCAGAGCAGTGGAAGGAACGAGACAAAAACAACAACGGAGACAAACGCAGCTTCCCTCCACAGGGGAAGCAGCCTGGAAAAATAATTGTTGAGAGGAGACAGAGAAAAGCCACTAATGACAGCAGACAATAAAAACTGGCCACTACTGTAGCGTCTTCCCAGCCAGAATGACAATAACGCAGGAACTGGCAGTCCTGCTGTTAGCAAGGTCTACAGAGGGATTGAACAGCCTCAACCACAGCACCTGAAAATAGAGCTTTGTCTGGGAATAGACTGTTATTAGGTCGTCTAAACACAGAGTCAATAACACTTACTGCACCTCCTAGACACTGAGGAGGAATGGCTATGGTGCTAACTAATTGGGTGGTCAGGATTATTTTGACGAGCAGTGAGTAGAAATCTAAATAATGAGGCAGAATTATATGTTACACGCTCATGTGGTAGTTGCTGAGGGGAAAAAAACAAGAACAAATCCTTGTAAATACAAATTCACACGAATGGGAATCAGCCATTGCATGCTTGACTAGCCTGAACAGCAATGATTCAAATACGCTGCAAACCAAACAATTAGCTTTTGTCGACTGCGATTTAAAAACTCAAGACAATGAAAACAAAGAGAAAAATCTTTTCAACATTTTTTTTATTACTAAACTCTCTCTAAGGCAGCAAGTTCGTGTCCACATGTCATTCTAACGTCTCGCAGTGAATAAAATAAAACAGTACAAAAATCAGTTTTGCTGTGTGCTACAAACGTCATTAGACAGCTCTTGGTAAATAAAAGTTCACAGACAATAATAATAAGCATTATAAATATTCATTTTCCCCTTCAAGTATGCTACTATCCAAAGTGACTAGTGTAAAATTGGCAGAGGAAATAAAATATGTTCATGGTTATTTACACATTACAGGTCCAATGTGTGTGTATGAGAGTGTGTGCGTGTGCGCGTGTGTATAAAAAACACGATTGAAAACAACTCGGTTAGAAATGTTTCCACTGTGTTTTTGGTGGTGAGTGCATACACACACACACACACAAACACACACTCAGATACACACAGACACACACACACAGTGATGTGACTGACTGGCTTCCAAGTTTTAAAACAGAGCAAAAAGGTTAAGTAGTTCAGTACAGCAAAACAACATTTAAGACTTGAGTTGATCCAAACAGTGACAGCAACAGGCAGCATCCACCTCTCCTGTCGAGGCCCATTATAATCCACAGATAAAAGTCTCGTACCTGGAGCAGAACTAAAGTGCTCTTACACCACTTTTCCTGTTGTTTAACATCTCTCACTCACGGAATTAAAAAAGAGACACGGGGAAATACAGGAAAATGAACAAACATGTAAATAAAAGTTAATTATTTAGCTTGGAAAAAAGTTGTTTTACAAAAACAATGCTAACTCAAAAGTGGACCTACTGGCTTCTTCTACAGCTTTCAACCATATCATATGGTTTTCATCCGTGAATGGAGTTTGTTCAGTTGTCATATGTGAGCTAGAAGCCGTCATGATATTATCAATAGCAATTTCAACACTTCCCGCTCATGTTGGGATTTTTAAGCACTGGCTGAAGACTGTGAGAGATGGGTGAAAGCTCTGGGGGAAAAAGCTAGTAAGTGGACCTTTATTTGGGATTGTTTTGTCAAAATCTGGAAAGCCTTTTTTAATTTGGGTTCAACCCACTGAAAACCAGCAAAAGTATGTTCACATGCACATTAACAGCCCATGGTTCTTTGCGATGATGAAGTGCTGGCGTACATAAATCCAATATTTATTCAACAGAGTTAAGTGAGTCCATGTACTGATCATGGAAAAAAAATCAGACACTATAGTTAGGATGTGCCGTACTCTGGCGTACCTATTTGATTTATTGTCGACTTCATGGTTTGTTGTTTGTGTAGTTTGACACATTTGTGATTTGTGGATGTGAGGCTGCAAAACAAACAGGAAATCCAAAAATTAGACCTGAAGCAGGATATGAACTGGACTACAATGTGCTGTAAACACACTTGTTATGGACACTCCCTGGAGGGTGTTTCTACAAGTAATAACACTTTGTGGATGACCACACAACCAGCACAGTGTTATTCATCCTTCATACACGAGCACAGACAGGAGCCCAGTCAGCCGAATGTCTCTTTGGTTTAACCGACTGAAACGAGCAGATGGTTTCGTTTTTTATGACTGCTACATAATCTTGGTGAAACATCACTCATGAGTTGTAGGACAAATACGACAGACACTGCACCTCGACTTCAAAGCTACAACATCAATGCAGATCAGGAGATTAAATATACACACCTTCCATTTTTGTTGATTTATACAACAGCAATGACTGATTGTGGTTTCATAAACTGCCACGAGTTTATCCAAGCAAAGGCGTACCATACTGTACATACACACATGGGTTTGTATCTTAAGTGTATATATACATATACACAAACAGACTTTTGGCTGACTTTTGCATCTTGATTCATGTCAAATATCTGTTTCTAATACAAGAATGTGTAGGATGAGGGCAGCCGGTGCAGAAGAGATCAGGTACGGTATGTACAACAATATACATAATATACATCAACACTTAGAAAACTTGCTCAAACTCCAGACAAGACAAAAGACACAAAAGACAAAAAGCTCTTCTAATATTTTTTTCTCCAGAGACACAGAACGCATCAATGTGTCAACTACTTCAGGATTTAAAGGAATCTCATGTAGATACAGTGAGAAGTAATGGGATGGACATCCCCATATTTCTTCTGTGAAGAAAGATAAAGACTGAAATCTCAGACAACAGCTGATAGTCTTCTTTTGCTGCAGGACCACTGCACAGTCACAGTACCGCTTTTCGCTCAGGCACAGAGATTTAAGACTCAGCTAATGAAATGTCATCAGCAATCATTAAAACACATCGTCAATGAGACCTGAGGGCCTCGATTAAAACGGACATCTTCATATTTAACTCAAAGATATAGCGGCTTTGCAATTTTACAAACTGTCAAGTCAGCAAACTGAGCTCCAGAGACACAAGCTTTCAAAAAAAATGACTTGTCAATCACATGAACTTTTCATTTCCTCAGTTGGGTGAAAAATGAGGACCAACGTGGAATGAGCAGGGGAAACTATAAACTTTAAAATGCTTCAGTTTTCTGTACACTCCTCGCTTTTGTTTGTCCTATGAGGCTCTAGAAAACTCTGTACATGTATACAGAAGCCACGTTACAATAACTACAGTGGAAGATATAAAACTGCGTTAACACTGTGCTCCGTTATGCACATTCAGGCCTTGTTGTCATTGTCCGACTTATCTGAATGATCTTAGCCGTTTACCTTTGGGATTAACAAACAGGCCTTTATTCTACTGGAGCAGCTAATGCAAAATCATGATGTTCTATTTTCTATTGATGTGATGATGGATTTTAATATTTTCAGTGCATTTCATCTCTGTTGTAACTATTACTTATGTTCTCTTTTAAGCCTACATTTTCTCTTTTCTTAGCATCTGTCCAGAAATATGAAGCAGTTAAAATTTCTACCTTTAAAAGAACATACAGCATTAAATGTCCTGAATTGTACAGTACACTACAGCTCCACTAAAATACTAACAAACAGGTGTTTCTTAAAGGGATAGTTTTTGGGAAATGTACCCTAGGGTGTGACAAACTCATTGAGGCCTTTTGGATGTCTACAAGATAAACTGAATGGTGCCAAATTTAGCCAAGTTTAGCTAATTTCCTGGGTGTGTAATGGGATCAATAGCAGCTCAGCTACAAGTCTGAAACATTGTCCTTTAAACTTAAAAGGTTGAGGACTAATTTAAATAAAGTACATACTCAAATTTACATAAATCTCTGTTGCAAATGTCTGTATTAAAGAAGTGACCTTTTATCAAACAGCTGACAAACCAGCCATAGTTGCAGAAATAAAAAAGCTACTTGTGAAAATGCTGTAATGGGAAATATTGTTAATGGGTTAAATAAAACTGTTTAATTTTTAACCCTCAGTGTTTTTAAGGAGAGCTGCTTCTATGAAATGCAGGAACAGACCTAGAGAAAGCTACACTGACATTACTGTACAGAGACACAAGAAAGGCATCCCTGAGTTTGTCCCACTCTGCTTGGGCTGGAAAAACAGTACAACTTGCCAAAAGCCAAATTATCCCTTAATTGAAACGAAGTAATATTAAACAACAGTGTGAAAAAACAGGTTGGTGACCAATTGCAAGTCAGGTTTCGGAACCACTGGCAGCACTACAGATGTAATCCACAATGTCAGCCATCTGCAATAAGCATGATTAAGCAGAACAAGAAGAACTAAATTAAAAGAACCTTCACAACTGTACAACCAAACAACACACATTTCGTCCACAAAAGTTCATTCATAAGTCTGGAATGGAGTATTTACACTGTGCAAATGAAACATCAAGAAGAGAGTGTCCGTGTATTAAGAGTTCTTCTGAGTTTCTGTTGAATCATTTCTTGTGGTTCCAGGTCCAGTAGAAGCAGAGGTTTAAGGCCGGGACTCCGCCGCTGCACCTTTCACTTTGTACATGCTTCACTAACCAGCCTGACCAGAGTCTCCTGAAATGCACCCAACCGTTTTTCTTTCACATTGTTCCTTTCAGTCAAATTACCTTCAGCCCTTGCAGCTAAAGTCTTTGGATTGTTGCGACTTCATTTAAACCTTTTCATACTTGTTTCAAGACACCTTTGTTCTGCCAAAGGTTCCCTCTTCATACTTGTTTAGAAAAAAAAATTAAATAAAGAAGAAACCGTTTAAAAGAAAGTCCTCTTTTTTGAATAAAATGTTGCGATTTTTTTTCTGAGCCACTGTAGCTCTGACAAAGGCTCTCTGCAATAGACTGCTGCAACTTTGTACATACATTTTAACTACCTGATCTCAACAGTCAATAACAACACACCTGCCCACACTGATCATCGTCACTTTATCACATATAAGTGGCTCCTTGCAATGGACCTTGTGGTTGATTGGGGATCAGTAACCATCCCAAAATAGTTTTTCTTTTATCGTTTTTGTGATCAGTGCTTGATCTGAGGGCAGCAGAACTGGAGTTTAGAAAAAGATGACGTCCTCCTTGTTGAGGTCCTCTGTGGGGATCTTGTACGGAGGCGGCATGCTGTGACTGTGGCTGTGGCTGTGGCTGTGGCTGAGCCCGTGATTTACCGGGACTTGGGCCTGGGTGTTTGGACTGAGGCCCTGCGGCTGCACGTGGGACTGGAACTGGAGAAATCCGCTGCTCTGTGAGTGGGGAGGCATGGTGGAAGTCTGCATGGAGGGCTGAGGATGGGACTGTGCAGGAGGCATGGGGGGCTTCTGAATATTTGCAGGGAGGGAGGTGCTGACCGAGGAGGTGGTTTGGCTGTCTGTTCCTGCGCTGTCTGGAGGACTGAGTTGATCTGTCAGAGACATAAAGTAAAGGTCATTACAGAACAAGGGATTACACTAAAAATAGCATAAAAACTACCGACACATTAGTCAATTGTACTCGTTTAATACAGCAGGGCTTACTCACTCTAACTGAAATCTATCACATGTAATCCTGCCAGTGTTTTTTGTCAGTGGTAATTGCAAGGGCACTGGATTAAAGTGTTAAAATGTCTGTGTCAGCAGTACAGCCTGCCATTAATCACAGTGAAGCATGTGAAATTGATAGGTGTTTACACAGGGTGAGGCTGGGCATGAAGGCTGCTTTAGAGAGGAACGTGATCGGGTGGAGTCGGGTTTGCCCAGGTGGAGAATGTGTGTGTCTCATGTTTGTGTGTCTGTGAGAACAGAAGTTTAATAATGCAGTAGGCAAGGACAGACAGGAGGAGATTGTGTTTGGGTCTGTCCTAACGGAGTGAAGGAGGGAGAGTGTGTGTTCACGAACAGTATGTGTGTGTGTGTAAGTAAGTACCCGTGTGGTGATGCAGGGCTGTCAGCGAGAGCTGCTGGTGGGGGCTGATCGAGCGCTTGGCCTTCTGGGCATTTTCGTCTCGGCCAGACAACTTCAGCATCTGCTTCATATCCACTGAGGCTAAGAGGAGGGGGAGGGGGAGGGGGAGGGGGAGGAGGAGGAGGACCAGTGGAGGGAGGAAAGGGGAGAAAAGAAAACAAGAGACAAACAGAGATAGAAGGTGATTTAATTGTAAAATTAGATTGCATTAGCAAACTGGAGGAGTCTGGCCCGGCCCCAATTTAGACAGCTAATGTGACCCTAATGATCCACTTAAATGATGCTGATCAGGTCAAGCTCATGTCAGGCACAGATGGCTGGGATATCAGTGACAGTGAGGAAGGAAAACCCAGAATACTGCTCTGATAAAGATCACCAGCAACAGTAAGAGAGAAAGGAATAAACCTCAGTGCAACATTCATAAAACATTTTTAAAAGGGTACATTTTATTATCCTTTTCATATTAGTATTAGTTGGTGTATGTTCAACTGTAAGCAGCTGCTTTTAGTAAAATACATTTCAACAAACAGTCCTGTCCGCCCAGGGAGCTGCAGGCCGGGAGAAATAACTGAACACTTGAATGAGTTATGTGGATTCAATCTGTGACTATGCAGTACCGCTCAACCATCCTGCCATCTATTAATCATGTGAAACTCCGTATCTGAAGTCTAACTCCTTACCTGTGCTGTCAGTGCGATGTGAAGCTTTACCACTCTTGCCTCCTTTCCCTTTGCCGCTGCTGAAGGCGGCTAGCTTGGTGGGGATCTGCTGCTGCACCCCGACCAGTTTGTGCTGCTGGTTGGTGGTGCTGAAGAGATGGAGCGGCACTTCTGTCTTCAGTGGCAGGGTGGAGGAGCCCGTCTCGCGCCGCAACATCACTTCAGGGCGCTCTGGATAGTCGGCTGGCGCTACAGACAAGCTGGCGCGCACTAGGGGCTTCTGAGGCAGGGGCAGGTCGGAGGCGCTGGTGGAGCTGGTGAGGCCAGACGACATGAGGAGCTCCCCGTTCAGACTGCCAGACAGAGGAGCCACCTGGAGGAGGAAGAAGACTGTATGTTATTTGCTGAGACATGAGACATGAGTCTTCTTCGAGTGTTGCAAACATCATCATATAAAACTTCAAATTCAGTATTCAAGTTCACAAAGGACAGCTCCCAAACTACACTGTAATTATCCATATTTGTGGCTGGATTCAGTTTGGAGTCAAGAGTTGTGGAAGGTCATGTTTGCGTGTGTGTGTGTGTGTGTGTGTGGTGTGTCGCAGGTGTGTTGTGGGTTATGTATGTTGTATGAGTGTATTTCTTTTGAAGGAAAAAAAAAAAACTTAAAAACAACTTCTTAAGAGTGCAGAAGACACACACACACATACATTCATATATATATATATATATATATAAATACTATTATATTAATAATATTCTGCGTGATGCCATGTGTCATTACAGAAAGACAATCTACTGAGGAGAATGGTATTTATGGGCTAAAGAGGGAATCAGAAACACATGTGAGTCTTTCTGCTGAGCACACACTTTGGTAAGTTTGGTAACAGGCTTTTGATGTATTCCAAGAGGCTCAAGGACAATACACACACACATACACAAACACACACACACACACAAAATGAGAAACATAAAACCCTTAATAGTCCCTGTGCACATAAAGACATGCCTAACAAAACAGGCAGAGCTGTTAGACAAGCAAGGGAACAAGAAAATGGCTCTCATGACATCAGTGGATGAAAGACACTGACTGCATTGTCCACTTAATTGCTAGACTGAAGGAAAGAAGATCTAGAGATTGAGTCAACATCATCATCCAATCTGCATCGAATGAGATGGACCAGGAGGATTTCTACAACAATGGAGTGGTGTAGTGTTTGTATGGGTTGGTAATCCCACGTGTTGCATTACATGAACTATAAAAAGAATCTTTTCACTGGGCTATTGTAAAACGTCCTACACCAACAAAAACCAAAGTTTAAACCCTTCAATAACACTGTTGCACAATGTGCTGCAGAAGGCTATTTGTCAAAACATAAAATACAGTCAGGCAAAAAGAAGTTCAGAATATACTTTGCATCTTTGTACAGCCACATGATAATATTTGATGCTCGGGTTGATAAAAATCCAGGAAGAAAACTGAAGTTTCTGAAAAACCAGTTCCCTGAAGAAATTCTCAAATATATGGGGCCCATTCTTTGCCCATATAGACAAGACATAGCAGCATTTCAGTGTGTGTCTGCCTGTTAAGCATTACAATGTAATATCACTTTTGTAATTACACGTATAGTAAACGTAAAACTTCAAGTTGTCTCCGTGTTTGTGACCCAACTGCAGGTCAGATCAATCACCCCCAATACATGCATAATGAAAACTTTATCCCTTTGGGTCATGGTTTGATCAGTGTGTATGTTGAAGGCTTAATATTGTTTGGATTGGANGTAAGCAGGCTGTGTTGTGGGTTATGTATGTATGTATGAGTGTATTTCTTTTGAAGGAAAAAAAAAAAACTTAAAAACAACTTCTTAAGAGTGCAGAAGACACACACACACATACATACATATATATATATATATATATATATATATATATATATATATATTCTGCNCACACATACACAAACACACACACACACACAAAATGAGAAACATAAAACCCTTAATAGTCCCTGTGCACATAAAGACATGCCTAACAAAACAGGCAGAGCTGTTAGACAAGCAAGGGAACAAGAAAATGGCTCTCATGACATCAGTGGATGAAAGACACTGACTGCATTGTCCACTTAATTGCTAGACTGAAGGAAAGAAGATCTAGAGATTGAGTCAACATCATCATCCAATCTGCATCGAATGAGATGGACCAGGAGGATTTCTACAACAATGGAGTGGTGTAGTGTTTGTATGGGTTGGTAATCCCACGTGTTGCATTACATGAACTATAAAAAGAATCTTTTCACTGGGCTATTGTAAAACGTCCTACACCAACAAAAACCAAAGTTTAAACCCTTCAATAACACTGTTGCACAATGTGCTGCAGAAGGCTATTTGTCAAAACATAAAATACAGTCAGGCAAAAAGAAGTTCAGAATATACTTTGCATCTTTGTACAGCCACATGATAATATTTGATGCTCGGGTTGATAAAAATCCAGGAAGAAAACTGAAGTTTCTGAAAAACCAGTTCCCTGAAGAAATTCTCAAATATATGGGGCCCATTCTTTGCCCATATAGACAAGACATAGCAGCATTTCAGTGTGTGTCTGCCTGTTAAGCATTACAATGTAATATCACTTTTGTAATTACACGTATAGTAAACGTAAAACTTCAAGTTGTCTCCGTGTTTGTGACCCAACTGCAGGTCAGATCAATCACCCCCAATACATGCATAATGAAAACTTTATCCCTTTGGGTCATGGTTTGATCAGTGTGTATGTTGAAGGCTTAATATTGTTTGGATTGGAGCAGTCAATATCTATATACATTTGTTTATTAGACTAGATTTTAAGATTTATGAACATTTCAAAAAAGAAAGATGTTCTTTCTCTGAAATTGAATCCCAGCAGGAAACATAAGACAGAAAAACGTCTCCATTAAAATACAGATGATGAGGAGGAGGATGACCATGAAAACATTTGTTATATCTGATAAAATAAATGGTTCGGCTAGTAAACAACATTTTATCAATTGGTGCCACATTAATTGTCACATTAATTTGGAAGTAAACCAACAACATGTGGCTACCGACACAAGCTACCTTTTATCTGATATTTAATAAAAGGCTGATATCACTATAATCACCAAACAAGTAGGTCAGTTCACCAAAAGTTTTGACTAAAGAAAATTAACTAAGTCTGGAAAACCTCAAACTCCTCTGCTCTGTATGCAGTCCACACGCTACAAGATTGATGATGACGCAGAATACTTCCTGTGGCGATGGGGGACGCATGATGACTGTGTTTTACAAGGCATGAAGGGCAGACTCATCTGACTGTGACAGTGTGTGTGTGTGTGTGCGTGTGTGGAGACTGTAGCTTCCCCCCAGCTCTAACAGCAGAGCATGACGGGGTGACCCGAGGCAGAGAGGGGCCCTGCAGTTGGGAAAGTCTCCATACCTCCTTTCTCTCCTTCCACCATTCTTCCTCTTTCAGCACTCACTCATCTTGGAACACAGATGTTCCATTGTCCGCAGAACAAGGTGATCGGCTTTAACTGGCATAAACAACAGGTTTCCAGGGCAGTAAACTGTGCGGAAGCTGCAGAGCACAAAGAGACTTGACTGACAGCACATAAACAATTAGCACTGGCTGTCTTCCAGAGGCTTCTGTTAATGACAGGCTTGGGCTAGCTAATTACACAGCCCAGTTCCTCTCATCCTGAAAACTGCCTGGATACTCCCATATCACCCATTTGATTAGTCATTAAGTTTGTTTCCATGCAAAAATACCACACACTGGATGCTTTTAGCTGCTTAAATATGAGAATTTGCCGCTTTTCCTTGTCTTACATTATAGTAAATAGATTATTTTTGGTTTTAGATGGTTGGGTGCACAAAACGAGACATCTGATAACATCACCTTGGACTTCAGGAAATTGTGATGGACATATTATGTAGTTTTCTGATGTTTTATAGATCAAATGATGGAATGATTAATCAAGAAAATCTGCATATTAATGTATAATGAAAATAACTAAGTTGTGCCCATGAAACAATTAATTCATTAATTAAGAAAGCTGCAGAGAAAAGTGCACCTTTTAGTCTACATGCAAGTATTTTCTTTTCCCTCACAGAGCAAATGATTGACTTCAACTCTGAGTAATTTGACAATATTCTAGGTGAAGACAGAACAGTACTGCACACAGTGTTCATCCAACAGGTGGGAAGTAGCTACAGTGACAGATGGTGTAGAGAAAAAATATCTGCCCTCAAACTTGGTGTTGTGTCTCAGCCCTGCAAAGCAACTGCAACTGTCATGTTCTCGTAGTTACACGGGCTGATTATAGAAGAAGCAAGCCACAAGCATCTAGGTGTGTGCGTATATGGTGAAGGTGTCGTGCAGCTCATTGGGGTTTTTTCATCAGACCACAGGAACACACTCAGACAGCAGCATTGTAAATCAGCCTGGGAACTGAGGCCGAAGAAGGGAAGAGATAACTCAGCGTGTAGAAGACACTAGCACAGCTCACTGTTTATGACTGACCTTTTGACATTTCACCCTTCCTATGTTTTAGCAACGTTCTCTGTCATGTTCTTGTAGTTACACCAGGTAGCAATTCAGTTTTACATTTTTTTGCTCTTGTTAAAAAGTAGGATGACCAATGGTTATTCACATATCCCTCAAAACGCTTTCCCAGCAGGCTGAGGATTTCATTTTTAACCTTGTAGTTGCCCAGCTTCTACCCTTTATTTTTCAGTCCATCAAATAAGGTTGGAGTATGTTTATTTCTTATTTTTTCATTGAATCTTGCTGTATTGTGCAAGTCCTTTCTCTGTCATTCAAACATCAAAGAGTACAGCTCAAGCCTCCACTATACACACGCTTTATGACTTCACTTTCACAGGACTCTTATGCAATCAAACCCAAGGCTCTGTCCTGGTTCATGTCATGATCTTACTTGGCCTCTTGGGAGGAGGCCATAAGGAGGCAAAGTAAGATCAAATGAGGTAACGCATGAAAGAGATGTTCCTCTGAAGTCAGGACATGTCACAACTGGAACCGTTCTTACTCAAACTCTCACGTTAAGAAACGCAAACAACCATGGAGGCATGTCTTTTTTTATGAGGTCTAATCATAGCTCTATGGGCTTGCTGATGAGTCTTAATGTTGGGTGGTGGTGATAAATGTCTGTTGATATCAGGCTGGCTTAGAGCCTGGAATAGATCCTGAGGTCACAGCTGATGAAAAGATCGTTTGATGTGTTTGACGCAGAGAGGGAACAAACCGCATCCAAATCTCCCGAAATCACAGCCAAGAAAGTCCCACATCCGAGCCAACAGTATAGAACTGCAACCCATACATCCGCATGTGTACAAAACACACTACTTAACTGGTCTAAAACAAATATTATGGGCATGATTTAATGGGATGCCGAGTGGTGATACGGTCTAGATCTGACCTACTTCGGTTCCTATCTTGCACTCTGTGTAACAAACAAACATCACAAAGCAATCTTCCTCACCATCGCTGTAAATACCCGAGTCTCTGCATTACTCATCACAACAGATTAGGTCAATTCAGCCCGAGGTCATTCACTTCACAAGACCAAAGGCTGTGGTTTTCCAGGAGTCACTGTGAATTGTTCGAGGTACAACTCATGGTCAAAGGCCTGCCTTCTGCAGTCAGTAATGAGATGATAAATGCAATAACTCATGTCAGCTGGTTGTGTTTGTGTACGTCTTGAGTTAGGACTCCAGTTAACTGAGGAGTGAGGCATTTTTTTGAAAGGTCTTCTTACCATGAAATCTTTGGAATGACACAGAAGAAAATGGATGGTAGATAGGCAGCCAGATGTCTGAGAATTTTGTGAGTAAAGTTACTGTAAACAGATAAGAATAAAAAAGGGGGAAATGCATTTGCAAAAAAAAAGCACTGTAGCTTTTTTTGGGACATGTCAGGACTTGAGTGGACAGCGTTGTGTCATCCGTCAGCTACTCAGCTTGGTATGCAGGACAAAGATGCACTGGCCAATCAGAGATACTTGTCAGGCGTCAACCGGGTAGGAATGCCAGACAGCAGAGAGGGACTAAAGACATCACTGGAGACAGACTCAATCAGAAAAACACATCTTTATGGGAATGTGGCCACATTCGGTCCAGACCACCTCCGAATGTTGTCTGAGTGATCAGATCTCAAATGCGTCCTTAATGTGTCTTGGATGCATTCACACCTGTACTTGGAGCTGTCCACTCGTGATCAGATCACCCGAGACGCATGTTAATGACCAGGGCCACTGACTCATTGAGCCGGTAATTTTTCCTTTCTTATACATGACAGCATTAGTCAGCGTGAACAATGCCATCATTAGGTGTGTTTTACATGATCATGTGTGTGACTCAGCTACAACAGCCCTAAGTAATGTTAATGATCCTCTCCCACTATTATCAATACCAGATTACTGGTTTTAAAATTTACCCACCATTTTAATCTGAAATATCTTTTTTTTTTTTAATTACTAAATCAGCCATCAGTTACTAATGTACACCACACAGGAGAATCATGTGAAACACCACACGGATAGCTGCAGAGTGGAGGGAGCAAGCCAAATAAACAATTGTGATGTGACATCAGGTGACCTGATGACTGTCCACTATAAAGAAGCACACTGTGTGTAAGGTTTATGGAGTGTGTCATTTTGTCTTAAAACAATGTCTAAATATTGCAGGGTAGTTTTGCAGTACTATTTGTGAAAGTATGATAAAATCCTGAAAAATTCTTTAATATTAATTGCTGCATTAGACAAAGTCTGTTTTTTGTTGCAGGACTGTTGTATTAGACTGCATTAGTTTTAGTCATGTGTACCTAATAAACTGCCAACTGAGTGTGTAAATCTTGATATGGATTTCAAAACTGTCATATCATTCTGTATCTTGGTTTGTTAAGAAGATAAAATCTGTCAAGATAAAATGTCTAGTACTACAGTTGCCTCATGACAATCAACCAAACTGCAACAGTCATACAGGCCTCTAAAAACACTAAAGGCTGATATTAAGTAACTTCACTGAAGCTCCATGACAGATCTGTTAGCACCAGGCGTGAAATTACAGTCAGTGGATCTTTCTCAAAGTTCCTCTCCCATGAAACTCACAAACAATGGCTCGCATTGTAGTGCATGGAGAGATAGAGAAGAGGGATATAAGTGAGGAAACACAGGAAGGAGAGCAGAGAAAAAGAGGTGAAGAGAAAGACCACTCTCTGCGTAGATGGATTGTGTGGTTGAGTGGTTAGACATGTATTCAGTTGTATGTCTGTTTGTCATTACGCTCATCTATAACACAGGTTGTGGGAGCTGAAACCAGTGCTTCTTTTCCACCAGTAAGAGGCTGAACTCAGGAACTAAATATTCCTTAAGCAGCACATTCATGTTTCTCCTGCACCACAGTGGTCATGTTATGCGAATTACACTCATTATTTAAGAAGCAACAATTTGCGATGTCATGTGTATGTGTGATGAGACAGGAAAACTGATGTTAGGAGGGAAATATATAACTTGAAAAGGAGATTAAGGAGACCAGGTCAAAACCAAAATTGAAGACGTGGAACCGCTGTAAACAACTGATGTCATGGCATCCTATTTGTATTCTGCCCTTTTTTAAAAAAGTCTCTAAATCTAGCAACAAATGTGCTGAGTTGGCAACATTGCAGGCTGTAAACACCCACTTTTGCACCAATTAATTCATAAAAAAAGAGCAATGCCAACTCAGTCACGTGGCATTCGGCTGATCAATGGGGGAAATATGATCACTCAAGTCTAAGACTCAGTCAGTCACACACTCACGGCTGCCCCGCTGTTGCGGTCCAGCCAAAGACAACAGAAAGGCAAGATGTGACATGTTTCAGCTGAAAATAAAGAAGAATGGAAACACTGTAAATGCAAACAATCTTGTGTGACTTTAAAATGAAATAAAACACTTGACTATGAAATCAAATGTCACACAATCGTTGCAGCTGATGTATCAAAACATGTAATAATATAAAACAGAAGAGAGACAAGGTACGTAGGTTTGGAAGAAAAAAAACAAGAACACAAAATGGCCAAAGAGAAAGCACGAGGGACAGGAAACTGCTCCCGGTATTACCTCTTCCTCTAAAGCAGCTCGCCCTTGTCCTCATTTCTTTCCTTCTCACACACGACTTCAAAAGGGCCATTAAACCAATCTAACGACCTTCAATTTAGAGTTTCATATTTTTCAAAAGCATTTTTATAATCAGAGTTACCTATAAAATAGACTAATCAAAATGTGTATACAATTAGTCATCAATCAATAAAACTGTGAAAAATACCTTGAAGTTATGATATGAAGTGTATCTGAAATAAATCACATTGTATCATAAACTGAACAAATATATAATTTGTTAGCTTAAACTTCATTTACATGTTTCCACACCTGTCTTTGGCTATGAGGGTTCACAAGGCGTAAATTTCACCAAATGCTAATGTGGTGACTGTTTGTTGACAAACGTGTGAACACATCTGTGTATGCAGATGCCCAATATAGTGTGAACAGAAATGTTAAATGTTGTTTTCACTAGCAACAGTTAGCTTGATAGTCTTTTACTGTATGATGATACAGTATTTTGTTTCACCATTATTTGACTCCCTCTCCACCACAGGTTCCCCACCTCAATGGTCTTCCTCTTGATCTTCTTCTGGTGTTCCAGGCGTTCCTTTTCTTTCTCCACAGCTCTGGTGGACTCTCTCAGTCTCTCCAGGTCCTGCTGGTACGTCTCCCTCTGCCTGTCTAGCTCCTCCTTTTCTTTTGCCAGATGTTCCTGCACCAAAACAACAACAAGCAATGTTGGAAAGTTTCTGTTAAATATTTACATCTAATGAGCAAAATCAGGCGCAGAGCGATGGAGCCAGAAATTCAGGTAGAGGACAGAGCAGCAAGTGCATTTCACCTCCAGCCGCTTGCACTCCTCCTCCCTTTGTCGGAGCCTGGCCTCAGTGGCCTCGACTTGCTGGCGGTGCCTCTCCCTCTCCTTCTCCCAGCGCTGCTGCTCCTGCCGGTGCTGAGACTGCAGCTTGTGGAAGCTGGCCAGCTCTTCTCTCTGCAGGGCCAGAGTCCGCTGCTTCTCCTGCTCCAGGAGCACGTTCCCTCGGTGGCGCCCGGGCAGGGATGCCCGCTCTGTCAAAGAGGCCCGCTGCAGCTCGATGTAACTGTCCTGCTGTGATATGATGGCCTGGGGCAGAGGCAGGGAGAGGAGAAAAATAACATTTGGTAATTAGGGAACATATATTAATATTGTCCTGAGACAATTATTTATTTTCTATTACAGTGAAACAGAAAGTGAATTGAATTGTTTGTTATGAAAGTTATCAAGTTACAAACCCCAAATAATCAATTAAATTTATTTATTTGTTGAAAATTTCAGATACAGCATAAACAGTTGAGAGGTCTGTTTTACCTGCAGACTATAGAGCCTTTGGGAGAGCATCACCACTCTGTCAAAGAACTGGACCAGAGACACAGACGAAGTTATCATAATCAAATAATCACCAGCATTTCCAAAACAATACAAGATTTCACTGGATTAGTAAACTATTCATGGGTACATCTTTTCAGTTCAACAGTCATGACTGTGAAGATCAAATCCTGCGGTTTTTGTGTAAAACAAAGTGACAGATCAGAAATGGAGAGTTTACCTCAGCCTCAGGGAAGGAGTTGGACCAGATGCGGTTCCATCTGGCAGGAGAGCAGGAGCTCTCATCAACCTGAGCAGTCAGACACACAGAAAGTCATACTAATGATATAACATCACAAACACACTGTGAGTACTGTGCTGTACTGCTACAGATAGTAGATGCTGAAAACATTTAGAACATATGAAATTTGTTATGGTAATATATGAAAAGTTTTCTTCATTTCTGTCAATTCTACACATCAAAATCCTAAAAAGGTTCTATTGAGCTATTGTTCATAGCCAAGGTAGTGGAATAAATACAACATTTACTATTATGTTTGGCAAATAATGTCATTATTTATCATGTTTTATGTATGTTATGAGTAAAACTGGCTTTGATTTTCACACACCGCTCATTGTCATCAGCATGTCATTATATTTTGTCTATTTTGTCTGCCTGATCAAGCGCCAGGATTTAGTGGAGTAAATCAATGTTAAGAGTATAATGCTTTATCAAGGCTTTATACATTTATAAACAAATGACATGACCTGTGATAACAGGGTTACAGTAAACATCAGGACATGGAAACTTTCCAGATGACTTAGTCTGTTTACTATTTACAGGAAATAACACTGTGACTCATCCCAGTCAGTGTATGTTGAGCCCTTACCGTCTGCTCCAGGGTGTGGCTGCCACAGAGGTCTTTGAGCTGAGGGTCGGAGCTTGCTCTCTGGCTTCTGTCTCTGTTTCTGGACTCGCCAGAAGAGTTCTTCCTCACACTGCCATCTGGCACCGACACATCAACACCAACACACACAGAAACAGAGAGTGACAAACACACACACACAAAAATGATACACAGAAATATTCACAATTACAAACATTGCACGGAAACCACACACATATACATGTAAAACTGTGACCAACTGTAACTGTCTTGAAATATTTTTCTTTTTTAGTTTCTCATGCTGGCTTTGTTGCCAAGAAATTAGTTATTAGAAAACCATACACATGAATTAAACCAATAAAACCAATTCCAGGAATCAACAGCCTTTGAAGAAATTGTCAAATTTATTATTCATAATTTCAATCTTATGAATGCCTCTGAAATACAACTGCAAAATCCATTAGCTGGTGGACTTCCTCAGGGTATGGAGTGTGCTGCACTCACTCTTACTAAGGATGGTGGGGCTGCTGTCATAGCCCCCAAAAGTATCCGCTCGTCTGGGCAAGGCCCCAGAGCCGCTTCCTTCCTCCAGTCGAGAGGCTGGAGCCTCCTCCCTCACTCCGGACTGCAGCAGGTTCTGGAGGTTCTCCACTGAAGTGAAAGAGATAAAAGTTAAGGTTGAAAGCTGGACAGAGAGAGAGAAGTTTAGGGGAACAGAAGCAAATGCAACAATGCTACAATCCACTTATTTATTACAAAGCTGCAGCGAGCACTACATGAACATAAAGTTGACAAATTGTGTGTAAAATTCACTCAATGCCAAGGTGCCATGCCTCTGTGTCTAAAGCAGATATACTGTACATCATGCAGCCTTGTCCTACCCTCAGTGATAGCTCCTTTGAGCAGGGTCTCCCCCTGCTGGAGGTCTGAGGCGTCTCCTCGAAGCAGAAGTCTAGAACGTGAAGCTGTGTCCTCTAGACCTGCCAAAGACTCTGCCATGTCTGCAAACAGCTGCAGCTTCTCAGTAAGAGCTTGCACAATTACTGTGTCCTTCTGACTCAGCCGCTCTACAATGGAAAACGTGAAATGGAACAAGAAAAGACCCAGACTTTATAAAATGAATCAAGGTTAACAGTTTGTCACAATTCTGTTGTTGAAACATCCATACATGAATATCCATCCATACAAACTGATACTTATATATTTCAGTTTTTTTATTTTAACTGCATTGGCTGGTTTAAAAAAATAATTTCAATCCTTAAACAGTTTGAAGAGCTGTAAAGAAAATCAAAGCAACTTCAACAATTTTAATGTTAACATGATACATGAGCATCCCCTAGTGGTCTGGTATAGCTAATTTTCAAGGGCAATGTGTGTAGTCTGTCAATGCTTCTGATCTGGTTACCTTGAAACTCTTTGAACCTGGAAGCTCGAGCCTCTTCCTCCTCACTGAACAGCCTCTCTTCAGTATGAGGACAGCTGAGAGTGGGAGAGGACAGAACCCGGTACAGGTGGGCAGGTAGAAAGACAAAGGAAGCAAACTGAGTAACGCTCCTATACATTCTGTTTCATCTGGGTCAACTGTGGATTGACATATATTAGAATAACATTTTGTCTACACTTTTCACAATGGGTAAATAATTATCATAATTTTCCACAATTTTGGACCAGCGTAGAGATTTTGTGTGAGTTTTCTCTCTGTGTAACTGCAGCTACCTCTCGACAGCTTGCCGTATTTGTGTCATCCAAGTGTTTCGCTCCTCCTTGGAGGTGGTGTGGATCTCGTACATCTCTGGCTCATTGGAGGAGGCACAGATAAGAAACATGGCTTTCTCCTCATGGGCCACTTCCCTGACTATCAGCTTCTGAAGAGAGATCACTGACGGCTTGCTATCCTGAGTAGATCAAAAAAAGAAGAAGAAGGGATTACTGACCTTACTGGTTACTAGTACTTAATAAAAACTGATAAATGACATTCACAGATGAGCATTACAGATCATGCATAGGATTCTGAAGGTAAAAAATTCTGTTCCCGCTCTTTTCACTGTGCATTATTTATGTATTCCTCTTAAAAGCAAATGCCATTTTTGTTATACTGACAGAATGATCAAAGGTAAATCACTTACCACAGTGGCAAATACATATCTCTGGTCCTTCTCTTGTAACAAGAGCAACACATCTGACAGAAGAACTGCAAGAATATCTGGAAAAGCAAAAATTAGAGATGACAGTTTCTGGCTTCAGCCTGCAAGCTGGAAAAAGCCAGATGATATCAGACTAGACACATTTTAAATGTGTGAGTATCCTTTTTAATGTTAACTAAGTTCACAACAACCTTGCAAAGGACCAGCATGACACATTATTGATTTCTTTTTAATAGAACAGCATATACAGTATATTCACACTTCTGTATAGTAGGTCAGTGAGTATTTTGTTTAATCATGCCTCATCATACCTTTGAGTCTGCCAGATGCAGCTTTCCAGTTGACTGTGCCCTCATGAAGCAGCCATCTCCTGCTTGGTGCCAGGTCCTCCCTGCGAAACACTCGGCCATCTTTGATTTTTCCCAGTGCCTTGAGCTCCACCTTGTTGTATATGTCTCTGAGTCGGGACATCTTCTCATAGAGATTAACCAGCGTGTCCACCTTAATGATGGTGTCCTTAATCAGACCCAGAGCTCGAGTCAGATCCTCATGCTCCTCTGTTCCCGCTAGAGACAGAAAAAATATTTTACAGATTAAGTCAAATTTAAACTATAATGACTGAGGTTATTCCTCACTAAATGCATTGGTGCACCCTCTTCATCAGTGATTGTAATCTAATTAGCAGAAAGACCTTCAGTGTTGTGCAGAATACGCTCCACTAGTACAGGGTACTTGGTAATGCGCTGCGTCACCAACAGAATACACTCGGTCACTCCTAACCTCCGCACAATGGACAGGTTGTTGATTTTCTGAGATGAGAAAGAGCATGATTTAATTTAACATGTATCAGATTGCAAGTGAATTTAATATACTACACTGGAGAGGTAGTGTGGATTAAATCTGACATCAAAAATCAGCATATGATAGTGTGTCTTACCCGTATGATGTTGTGGAACTTTTTATTGTTTTGCAGCTGTTCTTTGTAGTAGCTGACAGCCTCAGTGTGGTGACTGCAGAAATCTCCATAGCTTTCCTTCATCCTCTCTCCGATTTCACCTGAGAACTGGGGAACAAAAGAAACTGTCATCTCTGTCACCTAGGCGGCTCATGGTTCTGTTTTGGCAGTCTGTGTTTGTGTGCTGGCCCACACTGCACCATGGCCGATGTATTATGCTGTTTATATATAACTTGTGTACCATATTGAGAATGTGTAACTATCATGTGATGTGTTTGAAGAAATCGACGCTGGGCATTTGTAAGCAAGTGTGTTCTTGCCAGAGACGCTACAAATCACCTACCTGTGTGATCAGAATATCTGCCACTCTGTTGATGGTGTAGTTCCTGTCGCTAGGTGAGATGAGGTTTTCTCGTCGCCGCTCTTTGAGACAAGACAGGAAATGTGTGTGAAGATCGAGGAGGTTTTCCAAGCGGGGGAACAGACAGTCCAGCCTGCCCGAGTCCATCTGGAGGTTCTCCTTCAGCTCTCGGACGTAGACACGAAGCATTATCTTCAGTGTTCGCACATGGTGCATCTCCGTCTGCATCAGCTCTGTACAACGACATTAAGTTTTATGTTTATGTTCTGCCATATTTTGAGAAGAAAGAATGATGAACGGAATACAAAAGACCATATCTCTGGCTCTGCTGCTTTGATTTCGATACATTTTTTCAACTTTGTATTGGGAGTCCAACAATGTTACAGAATTGCAAAATGCTAAATTTTACTTCATCATTTTTGATTATTTCCCTGACATTGTGTGCAGTACTGCTGCCAAAATCCCAGTTCACACCAACCCTAACCAACCAATGAGCTCATTGATTGAATAGTTGAATAATAATGAATGAATTCATTGAACAGCAATATGTTTGAACACACCCAAAACAATCACGCTCACCATATATCACATCCTGTCTCTTCACCATTTCTTTAGAGTGCCTCTTAACATACTGCTGGTCAACTGCCAAACTCCATGACTCCGCCTCCAGGTCCTGGGCATCAGACTCCAGATCAGCCCGCACTGCTGTATAGTGAGCATCTGAAGAGAGGGGCAGAGACATCGAAAACTATGACCCATTACAGTGTTATAATCCCGATATGGCAGGAAACAGCACAATGTTGGGGGCCCGTGTTTAGATCAGTGTTTTCACAGCAACGTCAGAAGTCAACATAAGCATCCCTGAAACAATCCAGTCTATGTCAAGAATTATAGTCTGGCTCCACGTCAGCTAGGCAGGATGGAGGAACTTCTGACATGTGGGCCTGACCCTGGATTGTGCGGCTGACGGTCGGCCTCTTCATCATTAAGGAGGCACCCACTTTCAGACTGTCGAAAAGTGATGTTGACACAAAAAGAGCAGATCTAGGACAGCAGGTAACTCGAGACTCAATTCATAAATCATGAACAATGACTTTCAAAAGATGATTCCCTTACAAAAGGTTTCCAAATACTTTCTGCGAAGCCTCCAAGTTTAAGAATAGCTCACTGATGACTTCATGTCTCGTCTGTTTGTGTTTTGGCAGCGCTTAAAATAATATATGGAGATAGTGACAAGGCAATATGACCCACACAATCTCAACTCCACAAATGAATTTGTCGAACCAATTTTTTTTTAAAATCTGAAATACGAGGCTTTTCCCAACAATTTTGATCATGTTTTGATGTCAACAATGCATTGTAAATGTGATAACTCTTGAACCTCACATTAATAAGGATTGTGATTAAGCTTAAAAAAAGATGTGAGGGACTATGCCAACCCTGCACTTGCATAGCTCGTTCATGGTATGGGTGTGTCCCTTAAAACAGTAAATCCTGAGACATGCTACCTATGGGTAAAAAAAATTAAAAAGATTGAACACTAGTACGCAGTTAGCCGGTCTGTCTCTCCCACACACTCCAGCTTAATGAGACAGGGTGAGGTCACTCCTGACTCCACGAAACACACTCCATACACTCACCTCCCTGGATTTAGGAAAACTCCCTGAAGACAAACACACAGATCTTAGAACAGGCTAAACAGGCTGAAAACGTAGTTATAAAGAACAGTGTTACCACCATAACAATCTCCTTCAGAGTAAATCATTTCAGCCATGAGTGGAACTGTTGAAATTCAATCCCCACCTCAGTCAACTCACCTTCTACGATGATAGACTCGGTGGTGGAGGGAGCGAGGGAAATGGCGTCTTCATTGCAGCGTTTGGAGCGGAGAGCATCTGTCTCATCCATCTCCCCAGGGAGGGATCTGAGGGATGACAACCACAGGTCCAAGGTGGCATACATGCTGACACTGATACCACTCAAACCCTCTGGCTAGTGGTAGCCTAAATATACTTAAGACCCAACACACATATATACAGTTCCACATAGAATGACACACAGAAGCAAAACCCAGGTAGCTACATTTTTCTTTCCTTCCTTCCTTCTTTCCTCCATACTGTTGCCCGGCTGTCGCTCCCTCTTTTTCTGGTCTTGTTAACACCTTTCCTGATTCTCTCTCTCTCTCTCTCTCTCTCTCACACTCCCACTTTTCTTAGTGATGCAGTGTAAAAGTAGTCCACCTCTGAGAATTGTCTACTTTCAGTTTCAAAAGGCTGTATTATTAGAAAAAAAAGTGTGCCTTGATATGTCAACTATAAATACACATCTCAGGATGACATAGAGAAAATAGTATTTGAGCAGCAAAGAGAAGAATCTATAAATATTCAGCGTTAACATACAATATACAGCAGATCCTGCAAACATCTACAGCATTATAGATTTGAGAGAAAGATTTAACTTTTCAACTCCCAGTCAAAAGGAAGCCTGTCATTCAGGAGCAATCTTTTTAAAAGTAAACTAGATTAAAAAAAAACAACAAAAAAAAAACAAAAACAAAACTCTTATGTGCAAGAAAAGTGACTTGCAGGGCAGAGATACTCACCCTGAGCTGTTGTGGTGATGGAGGCTGTGGCCAAGGCTGGAGGCAGGGGATGCAGAGGAGTAGGTGGTATGGGCGGCAGTCAGCTGAGTGTTAGGTCCCCACTGACTAACGGTCATGCCTGGGGTGCTGAGAAAACTTGGGTGGCCATCCAGGGTCTGTGATGAGGCAAGGCCTGCCTGATCCCGCTCTCTGTCCCGGTCTTTTAGCGCTGGGGAGGAAAGATGAGAGACGGATGAACTGAGGGAATGAGAGGGGACGGAGGGGGAACATAAGGAGAAACTAGGAGAAGGGAGAGAGAAAGGAGAGGATGACCAGCGGAGAGGAGAAGACGACAAGGAGGCCAGTGGGTGCTTGTTTGATTCCTGCCCCTGTCGAACCCTGTATTTTTTCAGCCAAGATCGAGGAAGGGATCGGAAGAATCGGCAGGTGATCAGGTCGTGGTGCATCAACACTCGCATCCCCACACGTCCAGACAGACTCCACAATGAGGTGGAGGAAGGTGGGGAGGAGGAGTTGGATGATTTAGCCATTCTGGAGCACGCTTTGGAGGCCCTCGTGGTTTGGATAGTGCCTTCGGTAACTGCTAGCTCCATTGCGAATGTCTCAAATTAAAAGGAGTAGCAAAAGGAGATGTTTGATAATCCAAACTCCACAGTATCTCTGCCACAGCATCAGTAGCAGAGAACAGCGCGTAGCCTGGTTTTATACGCAACGCCCCGATCGTTTATCTCTTGTAGAAGCTTCTGGAAAGAAGCACACCCTTTTATGTTTCTCGCACTTTCTGATGACGGACTTTTCCTCAATTCCTGTCTCCGCTCCTTTTCTTCCCGACCCCCTGCACAAGCTACTGATTGGCCAGAGCAGGGCTTGAGGAGAAATCAGGTGTGGCTGACAGGACTCCAGCTGTTCAAAAGAGAATAACAACTACAGGACAGGAGATTAACTTAAGCTGTTGCTGCCTCTGCAGCTGCTCATGTCTCCTGTGGGGTCAATCACATGCAACAGGACCTGCTGAATGTTACAATTAGAACTACCTGAAATTTCCTGGTATGGACCAATTCATGATAATGAATCAAGACATCTATTCTGAGACTGAAATGAGTGAAATTACCTCTAATCTAACCTTTTACTGTAACAAAGAAACTGACAGATATTCTTTCAAATTAACAAATTGTAAAGATCTGACTTTGTTTTGCTTCCCTTTGTTCTTTGTATATTTATATAAATTCAACTTCTGTGTATAGATTGTACATAAAACATTACTAAATCTATCCCGAATTCGCACAATAACTGAACCAGAAGTAAATCGCCTGACTGTTCTTAACAAAAGCTAATCATCACCTTTGCCTACAGCCTGTTGGAGGCCAATCTCCCCCTCTACGCTCAGTGTGTAGGCAGACACACATACTATTAACACCCACACACCCATATACACAACACACACACATACTGTAAAAAAAAAAAGAAAAAAAGATTTGCAGACTGAAGAAATAGGATCCATAGGGTCCATCCTCATCTTTTTAATCCTCTGCAAACCACCCGAGAGGCAATCAGCTCTCTTTAATTTGACACAAGGGGACTAAAGCTGCCTTCTTTTCCATCAATGCATTCCCCCTACTATAGCACGTCCGCACATGCATGTTCTACTTACCAAGGTTAGGAGATCCTGATGAGCTGGTCTTCGGTAGAAAATCTCTCTGTGTGGAGAAAATAAAGACAGCATCATTTCAAGGCCTTTATCTCAGGCTTTTATCAGCTGAGTGACAGATTACAAAATGCCTAAAAATTTGCACACTCACTGTAGTTTCTTTACAGGACGAGACTGCTCTCGTGGACAAGGACTTTGCATGACAAGCAAAGTACATCTCAGGCAGACTCATATTCAAGAGTGGACAGAGGCATGTCATCTTCAGCGGAGTCATCTTAAAACCCCAGGCTTGAAAGAGCATAAAAACCTCTCTGCCAAATGTGGAATTATGCTTCTCTGTAGCTACATATACACCTGATGCTAGATAGAAGGTTCAACCACGGTTAATATGCACCTCCTCAATAATTTTACAAAGGAGCATAAAGCAAGGAATATGTGGAGAAATCAGACTGATGGATGAAGTAGAAGAAAAGCTCAGAAAGCTCTTCAAATATGGATTTTACAATCTAGCACAGTCCCAACACTCATTTAGTGTTGCAGTGGTGCTACAAGGATCAAAGGGTTAAATTTAACCTATAAATTATACAACTATAATTCAGATTCAACCAGGAATCTACAGCAAGACTGCCAAAACACTACGACAAAGAAACTTAAATCTGACTGTCACACAAATACTGGCTTTTTTTTTTTTTTTTTTTTAACTACCATTTCTATTAATCTTATTTTTCTTTATCCTGAGTTCATTTCGTGCCACTGATCCAGTGTCTGACCACATACACATGCATATAACTAGTCACTATATGCTAAATAGTAGAGCACAGTGGAAGGTAGTAGGACGACTTTCCTGTTGTCTTAGTCCTTGTTTTTCTATGCCCCAGTGGAGTGTTTACCTTATTCTTGCTGCTGGTGCAGTCACCCAGCAGAGACTTACAGTTCTTGTGAACGTTCACGGCACAATCTGAAAAACAGCAGGACAGGAACAGAGGATCAGTGTTGCATTAGTCTTGCTAGGCCAGTTGTATACAGTATACAGATTGTACAGTATACAGAGGCTACAGTGGTGACTTTTGGATTGAATATGGATGGGAACAATGAAACAGTAAACCAAGTCGGAGGTTTCAAAACCAACCCAACCACTGCCGAAGGCGGTGTTCAAAGTAGAGGGCTGTGATTCAAACAAAACACTGGAACAAAAGCCTGGAGGCACAGTATTCTTACAAAGTGACCTCATGGGGCTGCTGCAGCAGTAACTCTATGGCTTCTGTCTGGCTTAATAAGTACATGATACAGACTCTCACTGTAAGGCAGGTCAGGAACTGCCTTTTTCTCAGTAATACATTTCACTTTTTGTTCACTTCTCTTCCTGTATGGAAAACAAAGCTTTTGTTGTCAGGTGTAGATGGAGTGGCTGATTGTGTCTCCGCTGATTAACACAGATACAAATCAGAGATGTTTTGGAAAAACACACTGAGAGCAGTAAGTTCTTTCCTCCGTGTTCTACTCAATTACTGGAAAGACAAAGCATTGCTAAAACAAAACAGTTCAATCTTTCAGCCTGGTTACATACTGTATAAGGTAAAGATCAGAAGCCTATTTCAAGGGACTAGGCTGGCCAAGCAAATTAAGTCATGACCATGCAAAGTCTGATCCCAACCCAGCCAGGTAAAACACGTGGCCTTCAATGCAAAACATATACAGATGTGCAAAAGTGCAGAAATGCATATACACACTAAAAATGAGAGCTGCTTCTCTGTAAAGAGAGGCTGAGCAGTGGGAGCAGGGTGGATGAGTTTAACAAATTGACTGAATGTAGTGATTAATGACAACAGGCCAGCTGACTGCATTACGTGGGTCTATACTGGAAAATACAGGGGCCAAAAAAAAAAAAAAAGAAATTAATTTTGTGTGTCTTATTGTGTTTATGATACTACTACTACTACTCAGATATAATTTTAAGATAACAAGGGTCTCAATGTTTTCATTATTTTTATTTTACCACTTCATTTTGTTCCCCTCAAACTTGCATTTTACTACTTCAGATTTATCATTATATTTTTTTGGAATGATTAGTGATCCAAGTTAAAAATTAATGAATTAATAAATAAAAAACTCAAATTTGACTGGCAACTACTATTTAAGACAAGTGAACAAAGTGAACGTGGCAGTATTAAAAGCAACTTAAACCCAAACTGCCCCCTCTACATTTACCATATTACATGGGCCAATAGGCACTTTTGTGATTGTTTGAATCTTGTTGACAAAGGCTCTGCTTATGTTAACAACACAGAGTAAACACAACCCATGCTAGCAAATTCCACTAACTGCTGTACAGCCTACTATAAAGGCTTCTATTGCTTATTTCCCTTTTGTGTACTGGCACAATGAACACAATGACAAAAACACTCTTTCCTGTACAGGAAAAGCATGAAACATTAGGAGAAATGATAATTTGTGTGTGCAGTGATTGAGGAGGACATAAAGAATAGATACACATATTATAAGAGTCATTTATATTGCAGAGTATTAGCATAATCTATCATATTTTGCCCTTTTACTTTTAAGATCTAGTACTAACCAATCTATTATTTCCACTTCATTCACAATCTGTAGCCTACCCCCCTCTGCCTCCTTCTCTCTGGTAATAAATGAACAATTGCTGGCTAAGCTGAAGGAAAAGAAAACAGAAAGTGGCTTCTGAATAATCTTCACCAGCAGTGCTGTGTCCCTCTTTGAATTGGGTCCAGCAGTACTGAAGTAACGCAGATGCAGAGCAGTGCAACATTTGCCCAATAGCACAAAACATCTAATACAAACAACTTTTTTAGATGTTATTGCTTCAGATCAGACGGTCCTCTTTGGATTACACTCAGTTTTGAAACCAGAGAAAATTTTTTTTTCCTTTAGAGGAAGAAATGGGCACTGAAGTCAGTAAGTCAACAAACTCATCAGCAGTAGCAGATAATTTTCCACCTCGCTTCAACTAACGCGCAAAATAACACATATCTCTGCCAGCCTGGCTCTTCCAGACAAAAGACATCAAGCACAACATACCGTCAATGTCTAATCAAGTCAACCAGGACAGTAATACATCGTCTTACCATCTTCAACAAAGCCTGAACACACTGACCGGGTAAGGCTGGGAAAAGTATTGCTAAGAACAGGAAGAGATAAGAGGACCTGATGGATAAGCAGATCTAGACGGAGTAAAAAGCAATGTCATTATAACAATATCACTTCAAATCATCACTGAAGAATCCAAGAGTAAGCCATTTCTGTTTAGGAATATGCAGTTGAGGTAATTATGTTCAAAAAGTGTTCAAAAGAATTTTTGCTCAACGAAACTAAAAGAAAAAATCTCTCAAGATAAGAAAGAACACTGTGTATTTCTGTTTACTGATATCAGAGAGCTTATCAGCATTAACAGCTACAGACCACCCCGATGTTTGGTAATAGCACCATGTGTGATACCTACGGTGAAAATAAAGAAATGCTTCATTAGAAAAAAGTCACAATTGACAGATCAGTTCTGACGTCAGGCCAGCGCATACTGTCACTGTGATTAATGTCATCAGGTGGACCACATGGGTGAGTGTCAAAGAGCTCTGCCACTCTTGAGCTGTGTGATAAAGTTCCAGTCATTCAGTCGTGACAACTGCACTGTGGTTTGCAGCTGATCCACGGGACACTCAGCCCCCGTCAAAAACCACCACCACACCCAACATCTGCTGACTGGTAACTACCCTAATCACACAAGAGAAAACTTGTGGTGTACAGCAGCACACACTTCAGTGAGTCAATCAGTGAACTAGAAATGATGTCTAGGTCAGCACTGTGATCACCAGAATGACAGAATGATATCTTTCTGATGCTTGTCCTAGGCAGCCAAAAAAAAAGAAGCCAACAAACAAATCAACAGACAGGTGAAAATAAAATACAACAAACAACTTTAAAATCACGTGCTACTACTCAAACTCTACAGAAAGAATGTAATGCTCCATGTTATCTTATGGGAGCGCCAGATAGCAATGGGTGGATTCTTCGAGGGAAACGTTTCCTCACACGATAGGACACTTAAAAGTTGTTTTTGACATACAGTCTACAAACACTGTCAAATTCAAAACAGGGTGTGTGAAATTGTAGGTAAGTACACTAACTGTGTATATTTTACATTAGTGATGAACAATAGGTTTTTAGATGCTGGTTTTGATTTAATTTAATAAGAAGATGTAAAATTGCAGACACATAGTGTGCTTGAGACAAGCAATTAATCACGGATTTTATAAACTGTATTTTTGCTAATTTTATGTTGGACACCTGCATTGAACAGTAAAACTCCCCCAAACATTTGCACCTTCACAAAAGCAGCTAAACAGCAACCTTTTGATAAAAAAAAAATCAAATGATTCTTTACATGTTGTTGTAATTTTTTTTGAGCATCCTCTAAAAAAACGTATCAATCTGTCTATACACAAACATAGACGCATATCATTTCGATCCTAAATTGTTATTTATTATCTATATACATTATGTGTAACATGCTAAAACATACAAAACAACAGGGTGAAGTCCTTTAAAGTAAACATTCCTACCTCCGACTGAATTATACGTTCAAAATCATGTAGGCTACTGCAAGTGTGCTGCTTTTTCAATGAGCCGCAGCATCTCATTTTAAGTAATGTGGTCGTCAACTCCTCACATATGCCAGCATGTTCAGTTTAAGTGTATGAGGAGTGTAAAACTGCATGTCTATTCTGCTTATAAACTAAGCCCATACAGTCACTTTAGATGGTGCAGTGCCTCCATTTTGAGATAAATGCAATATGTCATATTAATATTTCTCGTAGTTTCCTTTCACTATTCTCAAATACAAGAAATAACCACAGTAAAACCACTTGTGCTCCATATAACCCTCTGTAGTTCAGAGAAAAACCCTACTACCACAAATGGGTTTCAAGTCCAACCTGGAGGAAAAGAAGCCACAACAGCCATTTTTAAAAAGGTATTACTTGATTACACAGAAGCCAAAAACTGACATCACTTGCTTCCTGTGTGTTAATGTTTGCATATGAGTTCAAGAGGTTACTTAATTCTATGAAACAACAGGGACAAAAACATCAACACTTTGGGCAAACTGAAGCAACCAGCCAAACTATGACATCATCTCATGAAACAGGAGGAACTGGGGCTCAGGGAACTGTTTACTCAGTGAAGTGAAACATCTCTGTCACATTTCTCACCCAAAAAGAAGGGTCATGATTACTATTTAAGACCAGTAACATACAGACAATACTCAAAGGGGGAGGTAGAGGGATATCATCTATCTATTTATTACCCCTTCAAATCATTACCCCTCTGATGATTAATCTGCCGACTAATCAAGCCTATAGGTAGCATGAAAATTAGATGATAACAACAGTTAAAGAGGTGAAAATCTACTAAGAGGCACTCAGAGGAGACATGGAGGCAGTCAAAACCTTAAATCTAGTCAAAGGCAGAGAGCCCAAAGAGTCAGGCATGCTGGAAGGCAAAGCAGTGATGCATGGAGAAGTGGTGTGCTAACAGGGTGAGATGGGTGAGACCCAGAGTCAGTGGAGTGGGCTGTTATGCACTGGCAGACCTGCCAAGCACAATTAGCACCATGTGATCCAGTCAAAGAGAAAACTCAGTCAGAACAGAGAGGTAGAGGAGTGAGGGGATAGGCTGAATGGTCACCCCGTCAGCCTGGGCCATTCCTATTGCCTGATGCTAATAAAGCACTGGTAGAGGGCATCACCTGCCCGGCTGAGGAATTACAAGAATTTGACACTGAAGAATAACACCATTTAACACATCGGGGATCATTGAGTCCCATAATACAGAGCCAGTTAGCTGCCTGAGTCTCTGAGCCAACTATAACGGGGTGGGAACACCAGAAATACAAGACTGTTTAACACAGACAGACGCACCTCGCCATCTAACTGTAAATGCGAATATTGTTACTTGTACTAACCTCTGATTTCCCCACCATATCAGGGGAAACATCCGAGCATGCCAGAAACATTTTAACAGCTGACTCCAGATATAGTAGTAGTAGTAATAGTTATCTTGGAAGCTAACGTTAGCTTAGTTAGCAATCACCTGTTGAGCTTCGTGCAAAGTCTGCAACCCATGAGCAAAGACAAACTCCTGAAAGGACACATAAAGTGAATTTGAAGGGAAGTTGTGCAACATTAGGTTACGAGGATAAACAGCGCTGGTGTGGCTGTGTGTTCGTTTATACAAACTATCACTTTCAGCTAATTAAAGCCAACAGCTTACCCAACTAACCTTGTTTTTCAAATAGAAGCGGTTGTAGGCAGGCTAACAACGCTAGCGTTAAGTGGCTAATAGCTAGTCAGCCATACGTTCAGTCTAAGCTTATTTTAAACAGTTTGCGAGAAAATAAATATCTATGGAACTTTAAAAGTGGCTACACTTTGTTAACACACTGACTCAACCCCGACTAAACAACAAGCCTGTAGAAGACAAACGCAACAAGTGGTTGATTGGCTATTATTAGCATTTAGCTGGTTAGCTAGCGGCCAGGATGTCTGAAAACTCCCATTGAGCGAAACAACGGGAGTTATCCACCTGATCCCGCTTCGGACCATCGCTACAGTAGCTGCCTCTTACCGTTCAGCAAGACCCGAGTTGATCTGAATCAGCTGCATCCAGAGGGAAGTGTAGTCTGCCCGTGAGGTACATAAATCAGTTCAGCCATTGAAAATCAGTGGCAACAAGTATGCCACATTCTTGGTTTTGTCCAGTTTTGTGTCCTACTCTGCACTGGGAACAATCTCTGGCACACAAACGACGCATTCCACAGGCTGATTCTCGGCTGAATCCCCACAGGGCTTGGTTCAAATTAAAGGGACACTCACTTGTTTTCTCACGCCTGTGCATGTATGTGTGTGTATGTGTGTGTGTGTGTGTGTGTGTGTGTGTGTGTGCGCACCAACAATGCCAACAAGTGTCAACATTTAGGATTTGTGACTTTATCGGTGATGAATGGAGAGTTGCCACAGAGAGAAAGAGAGTGAGATAGATGTGTTATTGGTTTCTGGTTAATGTCTTAAAGAAGCAGCGCTGTCTGAATCACACTGGATATGTGGTGCCCTGTGTCTTGTGAAATATGCCAGAACAACTTTGTTTAATAAGCACACTATTAAAAACAATCATACATTATATCCCTTCCTGCCAGACTGTGAGATTTATAAATGTTCTGTACATATTATGGCTTTTGTCTCCCACAGACAAAAAGGAGCCAGGGAACTTATGAGGTTACAGCCATGAAATAATGAAGTGGGAGCACAGAATTTCTAACTGCTCTTCTCCTTCACTCCTGCAAATGATCCACTTCAGAGAAAATGAAATGGTACTAATATTGAGAATGGTACTGTTCCGCCTTGGAAACTTTATTTGGTGATGTGAAATTTATCACCTGACCACATGGCTTATGAGAAGACAGTCACCGAATTACAGGAATGCCAACAAATTTGGCCACAGATGTGATTAAATATCATTCTGGCTGTATCAGGATGATTAAAGGAAATACCCTGTGGAAGTTTAAAAATATCACTTAAAAGAAAAAAAATACTAAAAATAAAAGATCCAATGTTTGGGTCTAATGTTTTTTCTTCTGCCAAATAAATCAATAGATCATGTGCTTAATTAAGCATATGTATTCGAATATAATAAAATTTTGTCCTCCATCTCATTTTATGCTACTTTATAACTGCACTGATCACATTTCTGAGGCAGCTGCTGCACTTTCTACTACACTTATCTGACATCTGCAGTTTCCAGTTATTTTACAGATGAAACCATGTAAACATAGAATCAGTTTACAGAATATGATGGATTGTGATAGATTAAATTACCTATAATCTAAAAGTATATAGACTAGTTAAAATTAGCTTTGCTTCGACAGCTAAAATGCTGCTTACACATGAATGCATTTGCAATATTTTTCAATGTATATTGTAAAATTAATGCCAAATATAACACGAAAAATTCTGCCATACGGCATTTTGAGAACATTTGCTACTTTTTGAACATTTAGCTTCTTTTTTCACTTGTAATGGTGTCTTTTTACACTGGAATTACTTCTGGTATTGCTACTTGTAGTTGTGTAAACATGTCAATACTGTCTTCACCACTATGTGCAAGTATCTATACGACAGCTGAACTTTCATAAGATTTAAATTTGTTGCCACACATCTTATAGTTCTTTCAGTCTGTGCGGCAAAGCCGAATGGAAACGATTAATTAACATATTGGCTAATTCTGCATTTACAATTTGTTATTAAAGTTAAACAGTTAGACATTATTTTACGATTATCTCTGTTAACACTTTAGAACTATGCTGTTGTATATGAGTAATTAAATTGTACTTTAGCACAGCCACATACGTCTGTTACAAAAGCTATGATACTAATGATAATAAACAACAACCAATTTCTGCTGGATTTGAACACATTTCTTATTTTAAACTTTTGATTTTTCTGTTGGTAAGTTACTATCAACAGATATTCATGCAGCCTGACCTCTCGGATAAGAGTTTTTCCACTGTGCTCACCGCTGCCTGTACCAAGCAAACAGTTTTACATCTTTCATTAGGTATTACGGGCTTATCAGCTGACCTGCTGGCTGCAAAGGAGTGGCGCAACAGTAACAGAAAGAGGAACCGTGGGGCATTGAAATGCTCTGTACAGGTCTACTCCATGAATGGACACATAAAGCTGTGGTTGCCTCCAGACAAAATAGGGCCTGCTTTCTCATTGTGAGAGTTCATCATCCAACACACCAAAGATACTGGAAATGTGAAGAGGATTACAAGCCGGAGCAACAAAGTAAAGACATGCTGTAGATTCACATAAACATCTGTCAGAGGATGGTGATAACAAATCAGATAACACGTCTAAACAAATGAGCTGAGTTGTGAAACACAGGACATACACAGTAATGATGCAGCGTGAAAAAGAGCACAGAGGGAATTGCAGACATCGTCAGTGTTTTTGTATGAAGTTTTTCACAAATGCTGTTTGATGAAGAACTGAAAGGGAACACCATCTTCTTTTAGCAGAAAAGTGCAAAAGGAAAGCTACAGTCAAAATGACGAATGGCACTTTATGTAATTATGACTCTCTGCTATTTTACGTTCTGTGAATTTAATGCTGTAATTTCAACACAACAAAGGTGATAACGTGTATGGGAATACCATACAGTCAGAAATAGCCTCCCACCTAAAGAGAATATTTGGGTGTTTCCTGACGAATTCATGAATGGTTTAGGATTCATTACGCTTTATGGCTGCGTGCGATTGTGTGTGTGTGCGGCTGTGTTTGTGCTTGAGTGCTCCAATAACTGGTTGAGTGAGCGTGCGTGTGTGTAGCAGCATGGGTATGAATAGATCCAAGTTTGTTTGTGAGCGCAACACCTGTGCACATGTGTTTGTGTCATATTGAGGACAAGCGTGGGTGCATGTACACTTGTGGCTGTGGCGTTACTCACTCATGCACTGCAGGCCATGCTTTTTCTGCAGGGACTTGCTGCACAGTGAGCAGGTGGCACAGCTGGAAAAAGCGCCTGGCACCAAATGATGCCCACTGCTCATCCTGCTGCTGCTGCATACTTTCTCTTTGGCTTCCCTCTCCTTCTCCTTCCACTTCTCTTTCTGCTGCTCTTTTTCTCGGTTCTTACCCTGCAGAGGAACAAGAAAATCAAACACAGCGGGGAGTTTTTATACGCAATTGTGTGTGTGTTCTCTTTCACTGCGGCACACACTGGATTGTTGGGTATGACACACAACCACATCGCAGGCAATATTTATACATTGTGTGTGAAGCAACATGCACCTCAGGATATGGTCTTCATGATATTAGAAAATACAGCAGAGGGCAGTCACTGAAATCACTTTTCTGCATTCCACATTAAAATGTGTTGCAGCATTTTTGTCCCAGGATTCTTAGTTCGTAAAGAAAACTGTAATCCTTATCAGGTCATATATGTTACTGCAGGTGGGATGGTATATTGTAATGAGTTCGAAGCACTATTTGTCTTTGCTTTGGGTTTACCTTATCTTTATTGAAGGAGCCAGCCATCCTGTTCCTCAAAGAGCTAAGGGTCCTCTTCACCTTGGTGCCTTTCTCCACCTTCTCTGTACGATCCTCCTCTTCCTCATTCCTGGTAGAAGAGGCAGTGAATGCACCAACATAAGGAAACAGTCTCATGGCTGTCTTGTCTGCAGGAATTTAATCATCATCCTTCCCCACATTTGAAAATCACCAGTAGTTACTGATAATTGTTTATTTGGTCATCTTGAAACTATACTTTATATATATATTTTTTTTAATTCAGGTCAAGACAGGACAGGGTCTTATTATGTTATATTATGTTATACGACATATATCGTAACTGTTATGCTCTTTGTTAATAGTCAATCTGAAAAACAACATATACATAAAATGAATGAAGGGAAATGGGAAATTTTGTAGTAGAAACATTTACAGTGATGAGAAAATTTACTGTGTTGTTTTCATGAAAGGAAACCACATTACTGCAAAAGCACGAGCAGCTGTCACTTCGCTGACACTTTATGTTTTACCCTGTTTGGTTTTGACCACAACCTGTTATAGATAGCTAATGAAACACTTCTATGCGAAGGGACGGGACAGATAGCAACCAATTAAAGATCTCCGAATTCTGTGAATATTTTTTTGCCCAAAATTGTCCATAAATGTGAATATTTCTGCAGCAGTGAAAAGAGAACAAGAACAAGGACCGCACTTACTCATTAGAGAGGAACTCGTACCAAGTGACATTTCCTGATTCTTTGACATCTGATCTGTTGTTCCTCTGCTTTGCTCTGTGACACAGAATGAGATGATTTAAATGGAGAGAAAATCAGTTTGAATGGTGAACTGGCACAAATATGATAGATAGATTAGACGATTTTTAAAGTCTTAAACATGCTGAAACATCATAATAGGAGACTGACATCACAGCAAAAAGAAACACAATCTGAGCGTATGAGAGTAGTTTAGCCAACGGGAAACTTTAAAGGGAAGGGTTTCCCTCCATCAGCTTGGTTTCAGTGTCAGGTGACGTCAACTGATGATTTTGTGAAATAAAAAAATGTCCACAGACCTTTTCCAGCTTTAATGGTATACTGTGTCAGTGCACAAACAGGCGCATGCCAGAAACATTCATGCACAAACAATACATTGTGTACACAGACACACACCCACACAGTGCAGTGCTCCCCTTGGTCATAATGTGGCCTGCTCTGCTGCTGCTGCTGCTGCTGCTGCTGCTGCTGTTTCGAGGACTGAGATTACGTTTGAACAGCAGCAGGAGCGAGCAGACCTCCCTCTTCTGTTTACTTACCCATGGTACAGCTTTAGCTCCTGCAGGACTTTCTGTACCATCAGCCTAAGACAAACAAGACACTGAGGCTGAGTGTGGGCTGCGAGGAGTGGAGGAGAGGAGAGGAGAGGAGAGGGAGCGGCTGCTGGGAGCTGGGTGTCAAACTGAGATTTAGAGAAGAATCCTCCCTCGTCTGCTGCGTCCACACAATCACCAGACACACACAAACACTCACAGTCACACTAGCACACATTAACAACACACACTCACACACACACACATTAAGGGGCCATCTAAGGAGCTGGGAGAGAGGACTGTGGGAGGAGGAGGTTGCAGACATATGACATAAAGCAGAAATGTCAGGAGGAAATGGGGAAAGCCCCTCTGTTACATGGGAGTTAGATAGCTGTAACAGACTATAACAATTTACAATTACAGAACAGTATGTGCACTACTGTACTGTGCCATTCAAAATGCTGCAGGTACAATTAAGACCAACAGCTGGATCCTGTGACTCAAACTGGAAGAGTAAACTTTTTTTTTTTTCTCTCAAGCATCATTACCCGTCAGTCAGACTGAAGCATCTTATAGAAAGGAAATAGATTCTTCTACCACACATTCCAAGTGAGAAAGGGCTCCATGATCTAACTCAAGTGGCAGATGTAATTGATGTCGGTGTAGACTTACATATGGCTCTGTCCCTCAGTAGAATGTAGGTTTTCTTCTGGGTCGAACTCCTCCGCTACACGAGAGAAAGAAGTAAAGGTCGAATATGATGAAAACAGCTGCCCGCTGAGAGTAAAACACATAAACTAACATGTACTCTACATGAACAAACACTCAGCCTCACCTCCTGCTGCCCTTGCGGCCTGTTTGGATGTCTGCACAACTCGAGAAATGTGTGCAGCTCGGGAACATTCATCTGTGGCGAGGATCTCTGAGCGGGAATACAGATGTCTGCCAGGCGCACCATCGGCCTGAAAACATTGGAGAATAAACACACACAACGTACATCACGTGCACATTTGATCTGTTTGGACTCCCCTCTCTAACACACAGCAGACTCACTCATTATTAGTTGGTAGTTTACATGTTGTCACTTTTGGTCACTTGATAAATAAGTTATTTTTCTGCAGGTTGTCACGACATTGCAAATGATGCACATTTAAAGTCTCAGCGTTTGGTTATTTTTTCACATTCCAGACTGTGACCACCCATCAGCCTTATTCCCTTAAAAGATCAGTCTGGTGATATTCTCCAGTTTTCATATTGTCAAAAAAAAAATCCAATCTAAAGACCGACAACAACAATGCATCGATCTTTATTATCTGTGTAGCCAAAGCCTGATATATCTTATTGTTGTCCAAAAACGGATACTGTAAAAAACACATGAACGAGCCGCAGTGTTGGACTGGGTGACGTGTTTTTTCTTTGTGATGAACTCATCTGTTTTTCTCATCTGTTTTAGGAAATGACTTTTGCCTTTAAAAAACAAAAAAGAAAGAAAAAAGTATATACTGGTGACCCATTTTGAAAGATTTACATCCTCAGTGGGAAACTATGTGTATGGAGCTGAGTGCCACGGGCAGAGTAAGGAAGTTGGAAAGTACTGAGAAACTGAGAAATACACTGTTGGTTTTTGTCTTGAGAGATTAGATTTGTTGGAAATGACAATAGTGACAAAAACATCTCTAGCCTTATCTTTTAGGTATAGTATGTCACCGTTCATCATTACCATGCTAGTGACCCTGGCTCTGGGACAGGGGAACCTCATCCCGGGACCATCCGTCTCATCCTCAGGGCAGGCCGTGCAGCTGTAGGTCTGCTGATGGCTCTCCTCATCATCCTCTCTCTCTCCATCGCTGTCCATGGCCGTGGTATCCAGACTCAGTCTGACAGCACAGCAACAAACACACAGGAAGGGGGTTAACCAGCTTGAAATGTTTTTCAGTTTTGGTTTTCATAACATATTTTGGTGCGCAGTTCACTGTGCATACCTCAAAGTTGTCATGACAGCATTATTTAAAGAGCTAACTAAACCACCAGAAACCATTAAATAGCATAATGAGGGCAGAGCTGACGAGAGTCACAGTGAGTGATGCGGGGTGATACTAAAGCACAAAGTCTCATCATGTAGAAACCTACGAAGGACTTTGGCAGGAAAGTGCAGTAATGACAGTGCTCTGAATTTTTTCCATTCAACTATTCATCTCTCTATCCCTCCCCTCCCTCTGTCATCCATCTCACCTCCTCCGCAGGTCAATGGGGGACACAGGGACGCCCCAGCTGTGTCTTCGGGACGTTGACATGGATCTGACCAGGATAGGAAAGCTGTCCTCATCTGGCTCTCCGTCAAAATCCATTGTGGTTTCCTCCTTTACTGCCTCTGATCCCATTATCCCTTTTGCTGTTTCCACTGAACCCAACAGTCCATTCAGATTTATTGTCAAACTAAGCTCTGTTGAAGGGTCTGAGGAGACACCACTGTCAATGAGACAACCTGGCAATAACTTAGGACTAAGCTGAGTGACCACAAAGCTGTGAAGAGGTTCCTCCGCAGGCTGTATATAGTAGGGCGGTGATGGTGCATTGACCTGAGGGGAGAGTGCGGTCAGAGAAGTCTGTAGAGGAAGGTTGATGGCAGGAGGGTCTGTGTTTAGAGACACTTGTTGGTCAACCGTCAGGGTTTTGCTCTCTGGGACTGTGGTTACAGTGGATGCAGTAGACTGTGAAGCCGGTATCCCTCCCTCCAAGTCTTTGAAGTACTCAGAAGCCCTGAGAGAGGGGCTGAAGCCCAGCAGGTCTTCCACGCTGCCACCCACTTCCACACCAGGGCAGTCGTAGTCACTGACTATTGAACACGCATCCTGCAAGTCAGAAAGGAGGCAAAGTGGAGCCATGGAAAATTTTTAAAGGAAGGGGAGAGAGAAAAAAAGGAGGATAGACGTGGAGAACAGAGAGAAGACAAACAAGATATTTGGAAAATCAGCTGCAATTCAAAATCCTATTAACAAGGTCAAGTCTGCAGCCATGCTAGTGGCTCTGTGATGCTGAGCGAAATGGTCACATCAGCATGATCACAGTGACGATACTAACATGATGACGTTAAGCAGACATAAACACAAAGACCTGATGGTGACACTAGATGGAAGATCAGGAGATCAAAGTTATTACTCATCATTCTCTGCTGACTTGAATGTCTATACCAACTTTCTTGGCAGTCCACCTAATGGTTGTGAAGATTATTCAATAAAATTCAAAAGTGTCAACCTCACAAGGGGAGAGGTCATGGTATCATCCAAGTCATTACAATTTATCCACTAGGGGACTTTGAATACTGGCGGCAAATGTCATGGCAATCTACCCCATAGTATTTCACCTAAAACTGCAAATGTCAAACTCATGGTGGCGCTAGAAGAACAGTGAAGGGAACACCAAAGTCATTAAGAAACATCTGGGAACAATGAATGTCAATCCATCTAATGGTTGTTGAGATCTTTTAGTCTGGACTTATGTAGCGGACAAATTGACAGACTTGACGTTGCATTTCCTAGAGTCATGCATGACCGAAAGAGGAAGGGGAAAAAATGAGAAAATAAAGATGACCCTAATGAAGAGTACAGCTTCACCTGGTTGTCATTCGTTGTCATGTTATCAAAGAAGACGTCCTCAGTGATGGAAACGGGGGATAGTGAGGAGGAAGATCCGTTCCCACTGGGAGCAGAAGGCTGGATGCTGAGTTGGGCACTGGGAGAACCACAGGACTGACTACATGGCTTGCACTCAGATGCTGAAAGATAATGGACATGATGTTTGTGAGTCCCAAACATATCTTGAAAACACAATAAATTCGACAGCAACCATGAAGAGAAAAACAACACAAAGAAGAGCTGGTTTCAGCAGCTGCTCAACACCTGTGTATTCAATTTAAGCGTTTTTGTGTATGACGGAAGAAAAAGCCCCCTGCTCCAGCCTCTCACTGAAAGCTCCTTTACATTTCCACTGCATAAACAGATTCCTTGATTCACATGATGCCACAAACCACCGTCACCACTGGCAACTGCTCAGTGAGCCAGCATTAGTCTCCATGTCGGTGGTGGAGAGCCGGAGATTATTCCCTCACTCAGTTTTTAGTGGCCTGAGAAGCTGCTCACTTGTGGTAAATAATACAATATATAATAGTTAGTATATGCTATATGAAGGAGATTTATAGTAAAGAGGCAAACTGAGAGTGGTAACACATATTTGAGGAAAGAAATGTTCATTATTGAAAAATTTCTTTCATTATGGAAATAAATCTGTCAGTGTCTAGTGGTGTCTGAAAAGTCTGTAAAGGCGTCTGAGTATGTCATGCTCAGTGTTAGGGTTTCAGCCACACCATGTCCATCTGAGGAGGGAAGAGCCACAGTTACGACAGGTTACATAATCCTCATTTCATAAGGGAACGCCTCCTGTGAACCCGAGCCACAGCCTAAGCCGGCCTGGCTCCACGGGGCCTGACTCAATTCTCCTTGAACACATTTACCCTGTTTCTATATCTGAAGGTTAATTTTGTCTACATGACCAGTGTAAAGAGGTACTCTGCAAAACAGCTGCTGCTAATGCTATACAGCACCTGTTCTATCTGTTGTTTCCACAAGGAAAGGAAGGGTGAATGGGGCTGGAAGTGAGGAGGCGCTGCATGGTGGACATCCTCTGGACTATAAAACTGAAACATAAACATCGTAGGATGTGGGGCACCAAACATAATAGAAATACAATCCACTGTGTGAATCTATTTAAGTTGGCCAAAACATTAGCATTCATCTGGTGTTGTCTTTCTTGCCCACTGGACAAATGTAAGTCCAGTGTTCACACTTCCTTTTACCTCCTGTTTGGTCTCCACCAACTCTTAAAGGAATGGTTGTTGAGAGCTGTGGGACTGGACAGTAAAACTGCAGGCAATAAAACCCAGATTAAAGATGCTAAATGCTACATCGACCCCTTTCGCATTAAACATAGACATTTGATTCATTGTTAATATAAGAATATCAATAAGAGCAGCTTTAAAAACTGAAAAACTGTTATATAATCCATCATGCTAACTACATTACATTGTACTGTCGATATATTCTGTGTGCTCATGTTGCTGCCACTAAACCACCTGCCGTTCTCCCACCTGTCGGAGTTATCAGTGGCATTTAGAAGGCATCAGAGGAATAGCATCTTCATTCATGAGGCATTGCTATCTACAGTATGTTGCCAAGATGTTTAACATGCTTAGTTGAGTTCAAAGCTTTTATCTGTGAACACAATATCACAGGATCAATTATCTTTAATAGTCCCTCATACTAACTTCAAAATAGTGACAACGACAACACAACTGGATGGAGATTTTCATATCCCTTTTTCCATGGTTTTGTGTTGTACCAATTTTATCTTATTGTATTTGTGCAATTTGGTCTCTCTTGCAAAAGAGATCTTGATCTGAATCAGACTTCCTGAATGAATAAAGCTAACTAACTAACCATCTATAACTATCACAACAAGCAGGTTTGAAATAACAACAAAAAAAGCTCTTTCAGACTCAAACTGAAGATCTCTATATACCTCTGTGTCAGTTTATCTGTGTTATTACAAGCAAACATTGACTTTCCAGTAAGTGGTAGTGTTGTGCAGTGATACAAAATACAGACAGGCCACACTCTAAATCCTGCACCATGTCCCGCTATAAACCAACAGCATCCACTCCCCCTCTCAGCGCGACAGCCAGAGATGCTCTCAAATAAACACAGAGACAGACACACTGTAGATCTATTTTCTATATTACTAAATCACTGGCCTAGGCTGTGGGGATGGCAGTGTCCCCGCTGGAGGGAGAATTTGTTTGCGTCCAAATCCCACTTGTGTTAAGTGTAAACTTAGACACTCGGTACAGACACTGCAGCGGCTGCTTGATGCTGTCTTGGAGAGCTACTGTAGCCTTTTATGGTTGGCCTCTCATATCTGCTAATACATCACACAAGGATGAAACATCAGTGAGTCTGTGTGTGTGTGTGTGTGTGTGTGTGTGTGTGTGTGTGTGTGTGTGTGTGTGTGTGTGTGTGTGTGTCATAACTGTTTTGGCACTGTCATAGTCAGCTGTTTTCCCTACAGTCTGGCTCTACATAACAAAGGGTGGTCCTCTGACAAAACTAATGACTATTATCAACTAAGAAATCAGCAAGTGATTTTAACACCTTGCCTAAAACTGTTTAAATGAATTATTATTATTGTTAACTCAGTATTACACTTATATATTGTAACACTTTTTTCTTTTTTTTTCTCCACATTGAAGAAGAAGAGGGATCCCGCTTCTGTTGCTCTAAAGGTTTGACTCATTCTTCTCCTGTTAAATGTTTTCGTGAACTTATTTCTGATGGTCTGAAAATAGAGGTTGTCATATATATATATGATGGATTGTAAAGTTTTGATTCTGGGCTTTATAAATAAAATTGGATTGATTGACTTGGTTTGACAAACAGCCTTCAATAAATCAGCTATTATAGTGAATTTATGTAAGTTAAGTTTTATTTTGGATTGTTCTTAAAAAATTAAATCAATGCTCTAGCAGGTTTTTTTTATTTCATTACTTTAAATTTGTTTTGTATTTTGTTCAAACTGAGGGAGAACAGCCAGTAAACACAACTTTAAATCTATATAAATAGTATAAATAGTAATAAGTATTTATAGAACAGTACATGAGAAACTTATTTTTAATTATGTGGAATGTAAATGACAAACTTGTGTGTGACAGTATGAAACACTGTTTGTGTTCAGTCTTTCTTCAGTCATGTGAAAAAGCCAGACTGAGCAAATGTGACAAAAAGGAAACAAGGGCATGTGTTTGCCACAAAGGTTAGTGTACACAAGCGCTAAGTGGGAGTAACAAAAGGAACTTGGGCATCATATGATAAGGTCGGTTGAATTTTTACAATATATATGTAATGAGTTATTACAATGCACACAGATTTAGAGGAGATACACGTGTCCACAGCCATGTTTTCAACCGAGATACTGACTGGTACAATAAACAAATTTTGCAGTATAGCTGTCACACTCACTTACACACACACACACACAACAGAAACCACAGATGACAAGATAAAAGTCATCCTTGTAATGCATCTAAAGATACATTATTCAATACTTGCAATACTTTATTGACTACTTCGCCTTTGCAACAAAGTGTGTAGATTAAGGTCTCTGTGACCATTCAGTACCTAGATGTGTGTCCATGTGTGTCCGTGTGAGTCCATGTGTGTGTGTGTGTGTTCGTGTGTGTGTGTGTGTGTGTGTGTGTGTGTGTGTGTGTGTGTGTGTGTGTGTGTGTGTGTGTGTGTGTGTGTGTGTGTGTGCGCGTGACAGATGTGTGAAGGTGAAAACAGAACACAGAGGCTGTTAGATCTGAGGTTGAAGCACAGATCAAAACAACTGTCATCTCGCAGATCCTCTTTGATCAGAAATTTGTCTGACTACAGTTTCAAAGCGCCAAGCTAGAACAGACACTACAACTGAAGCAAAATGGAAGCTTCCTACTCGGCTTCTTTATGTCTAAAATGTCATATTCCTCTGATGATAACAGCATGGGAACAGAGGGCATGAAATAACTCAAGTTCTGTGTGTTATAGAGCAGGATATATGAGAGAAAAATTAACATCTATGGTGTGTATGAAACTCCACTTGTCAGTCTTTTTCTCAGTGAACTCTTAGAAAAATTTAAAATCACACCAATGCTACATTAAACTCATTAACAAAAACTCTTCATTGACTAATACAGGTTACAGTGGCAGAACTATAGACAGAATGTGATACTTTTCCAATAAATAATCAGAGGTTTCAAATTGTAACATTTGTGCATTCTCACTCACATCATATACAATGCAACAGGGTTAGAAATGACTCACTAAACTTTGCTCCAAACTGCCATGTGAAAGGCTGCAACCGTCATTCACCACAAACCCAGAATCAGGTCAAAATGGTAAACAACAATGTCATGAAAAGAACTGAATGAGAGGTGAGAAGGAGAGAAATGACAGAAAAGAGCCAAGAGACACATATCAGCAACATCCTAAGGTCACATCCAGTCCACGACCTCTGCTGGATGACACCCGCCTCCCCTCTCTATCCGTTTTTTTTTCACTCTCAGTCTTCACTCACTGTGCTGTCCAAAAAAACCATAAAAATAACAGAACTATAACCTCAATCTAAAACCAGATTTCCCTCATACCTCTCTTGAAGGACCATCGCTTCATCCAGAGTTTGGAGAAGGAGGGCCAGGAGTTGTTGAGAGGAGAGTCCGCCATAGGAGCAGCGCAGTGGGGAGGCCAGCTGGGAACTAGAGCTCACGCACACTGGAGCTCTTGCACCCAGTGAGAGGAGGGTTGTGGGGGTGAGGGAGGGAGAGGGAGAGGGAGGGAGGGAGGGGAGTCGAGAAAAGAGAGAGAGAGAGTCCAAGGCTAGGTTCCAGGAGCTGCTGGTTGGGGATTACCTCCCTAAAGACTCCAGTGGAGTGAGAGAAAGAGCAGGAAAGGAAAAAAGGAAAAAAGGTGACAGTGGGAGGAGAGGTAAGAAGAGAGAAGGAGGCGTTAAAGATGAAGTGGTTTGATTCGGACATGTTGAAAATTTTGAAATTCTTTACGATAAACTATAAGTTTCTACGAAAGAAAAGACAGAAGCTTATTTGCTGTTTCAAGCTTTCAGTTTTACTTTTAAACCATCATCAGGAGCAGGTAACAACAACTAAGAATACATGCCACTGTCCTGTTGTTTTGGAGTAACTCTACTTTTCTATGTTTGAAATATCTGTGCATCTCCAAGTTTATGGAGGAAAAAAAGTTATGGCAGACAAAGATCTTCTCTGCAGAGATTTTGTAAACTGACTGGAATGACACAAGAGCAGGAAAATAGTGTTTGGAAGTGACACAGGAGTGAAAAGTGGAATAAGAAAGGGAGGTAATGTGTTTCTGTTTAAGACATTTAGAAATGAATGCCTCAAAAAGATAATGTGTCAGTAGTTGGTTCAGAAAAAGAGAAGGAAGCAATTGCAAAGAAAGTGCAGGGCAATGATACATGCAGTTTTTTTTTTTTTTCTTATTGTGAGTCACAGGGACACAGACACAGACATCTTGTGTAAACGCTTTAAAAAGCAAAGTGAAGTCTTTGACAGCAAAATGCTGAGAGAAACTGCTGGAACAGAGGAGTGATACCTGTACATACATCTCACTGCTACAGCTACTAGGCCTTTCGCTGACAATTGTTGCAACTGCTGCGCTTCTTAATTTTGCACAAGTGTAATCACGGATGACTGTCAAGTTCAGCTCAGTGCGCATCAAGTGGAAAAGTCTCCCAACTTTCCCACAGACAGGGGAAGAAAAACACTGGCCCAGAGATGGCAAGTGGAAATGTATTAGACAGAGAACACGACTACAGAAAACATTTGAGACAACTGCATAAACAAATGCATGGAACGAAATGGGCCCTGGTGTTGAGAGAACTGCATGAAACCGGTAAAAGTTCATGACAAGACTCAGAAAAGCCACAGAAATTCTACTTACATTTGATGATATGTAACAGGTGGTGACTTTAAATCCTTTCTGAGCACCATAATAAGCCACAGAGAGGAGAAAGGTGGGTTACAGATCCTTCAGGTCTGACTGTTGTGTGAGAACGTCGGGTTCTTCCTCACTCTTGAGTCTCGAGAGCCAGCAAGCAGAGGCACAGGCACAGGCTCTCAACCCTGCTTCCTCTTTTTCTGTCTATGAGGCGCAGCTGATTGGCCCATAAATGCAGTTTCACACATCACTGCTGCTTTGAAACATGTTATGGCAGCTTATGGGCTCCATGACAGCACAGCACTGTAGCAAAAGTGCACAGGCTCTTAAAACTGTTAGATTGTGTCTACAGCTCAGATTGGCTTCATCATACACTCAACTAAACTAAACGAAAAGCAATGCATTCATGATTGGATGCCAGTCAGCGTGGTGCAGCCGCTGCAGCTGCACAGGCCTGAGAAACAGGGTTTGGAGGAACAAGCTGCATTTACAGTGGTTTCAGAATCACACCCCGGTGCAAACACTGTTCACTGCTCGTCAACATCTGCTTTGAGGTCTCAGTGTGTGGATGAACATGTGAACAGGGTGGTGCAGGAAACGTCGTTCACAGACAGTGAGAGTGAAAAAGAAAGATTTCATAATGTGTGTTACATTACAGTATGCAGTACGTTGCTGTCCTCGGTTTTGTGGTGATTCTGCACTGAAAAAAAAAACTGATTGAAAACACAACCTATGAATTACATTTGTTTTTATTTGTTCATTTCCTTCTTTCCTTTGCAGTTGCATCATTATCTGATGTCAGAGAAGCAAGCTGACCACGGAAAAGCGAAATGAAGGAGAAGCACTAACTTTCTCAACTACTCCCAAGGTGCCTGTGAGGAAAGTACCAAAGTTGTGTGATCTGATCATTTCAGCAGGCAGCAGAAATACTAAAAGTAAAGTACCGCAAAAATCCACTGACGTGTTCCTCTTATTTTGTCTCCTTGGTCTCTGAACTGTCTTGTTGAGTGTAGTGACAACACTGAGTCCTATAAGTTCTGCTTACCAGCCTCAGTCCATAGTTAAGAAGCGCGAGAAGACAATATTCTCCAATAATTTTATTCATAATTTTAATATAAACAGTTAATTGTTGAATAATTTACACACAGCAAGATTTTTATTTTCATATCATTGCAACATTTTCTGTACATGTCACTACTTGACTCTCCTTTGAAAACATAGAAAAAATAAATTGTCAAGCGTTCATTTAGTCATGGCACATTTTTGATCCTGTACAATATGTATGTATTTCTGTGTGTGTGTGTGTGTGTGTGTGTGTGTGTGTATGTATGTGTGTGTGTGTGTGTGTGTGTGTGTGTGTGTAATATGTTGATATATGTGATACATAAAGATAATGGCACATTTGGATCCAGTGTGAGGGATGAAGCGATCTCTGTGGGTTGCGGGTTTTGAGGGTTTGGACTGTACATACACACATATACACCTGCTGTCTGCATACGCACCGATGTCTCAACATAATGTATACACAACATATCCCAAAATTAATACATCAGCATATTCATCGGCAATAAAAATGACATTAATAAAAAGAGGTATCCTGCAAGACTACACACAGCATTCTGGGGACCACCTATGTGCACCGAGGAGAGAAAGAGACTTGAAGGACGCAAAGAGGAAGAGGAGGAGGAGGAGCAGCGAGACAAAGAAAGCCGTGGTATAGACTTCAACCGAGGACAACACAGACACAACTCCACTGATTTCAACAACGTACAGCACAGGGAACAGGATAGAGACAAATCTATGGTATTGGTGTGTAAACTGGAGCAGACCACTGGACCGACAGATGACTTACAAGTCAAGAAGAGGCTGCTTTTCCTCAGCTTTTTGTCTTCACCACACCTGCAACGCCCCCCACTGTCTGTCTGCAAACAGTGGCGTCTCTCTCCCTCATCAATAAAACAAACACGAACACTTCATCATCACACTACTGACACACAGTACTTAATTCATTAACAGCCGGAGTTTCTCCTTTTACGCTCGGCCTCCGCGAGGGAACAGTTCGACATTTTGGGAAAGAAGCTTGTTCACTGTCTGGCAGGGATTCAAAGAGTGATGCCACTCTTTGCCCGTTAAATATAAGATACAGCTTATCTTAGGTTAGCTTATCTGAGCATAACGACTGGAAACAGGGGGAAACAGCTAACCTGGCTCAGTTCTAAGGCACCTATAAAAAGCTACTCAAAAGCTTACTAATTAACACGTTATGTTTCATTTCTTTAATCTGTTCAAAAACATCTTTCTTTTTTTTTTTTAAGGGGGGGGGGCGGTTAGGTTACATGTCGGACTATTTCTTGAACTGGACCTGTTGCCAGGCAACCAGCAGAGTCTCCAAGAAGCCCTGAATGCCCTGTAAAATCGCAAATTGAGGTTTTTACTCTACTACTTTTGTACAGATTGAACAAACGAGATATAATGTGTTAATTAGTGAATTTAAGAGCTGCTGGTAGGTGGATTTTGTTACCACTGGTTAGCTGTTTCCCCCCTTTTCTAGTTTTTTTGCTAGGCTAAGCTAACCGGCTGATGGCCGTAGCTTAATGTTTAGCATAGAGGCATGAGATTGATATGGACCTAGAAAGCAAAAGAGTGTATATTTCCCGAAGTGTCAATTTCCTCCTTTAACACCTCCAGCTTTACAGTTGAAACTTAAAGATGCATGGTTGCCGAACCATCAGTAAAGTTTTCTTTTTAGCTTATTCAGGATTTTATCACTCATGTTTCCTCTTCTTCGAAAGGATGTGCAGTGGTCTTTTCCAGTTTTTCACATACAAAAAAAGAAGAAAAAAAAAAAAAACACACACACACACATTTGCAAACTAAACACAGCTCTCTTGTCAGAAACAATTCCTTACAACATCATCTGTGATAGGTGATGTATTTGTGACACAAGAAAGGCTTTATGGGTGACATGTTGCTGTGGCTGGGTGGGGTGGTTCAAATGCATGACCTCTTGTCGGCCAACATTCAGAACATGCATCGGATTAAGAGCAGGGTTCACTGCGAAACATTTCAGGCAACATACTGTTTATGTCTTGTTACACAGGGTTAAGCCCTCAGACTGGAGTTGTGCTGCTCCTGTTAAATACATTGACAGACTTGACTCTGCTGTTTTCTGTGTAGTGGGTTGTGTCATGAACAAAAAACAAGAACAAAACAAAAAAAAAAAATCTATCTTTTTAAATTTAGAAAAAAGTTATGTACACATTGATAACAATGTTAAATTCATAATGTACAGGAGTAGTAAAAGTTTACAGTCAGAAAAAGTAATTGTATTTGCCCTCCCTACTTTGGCTAAAAAAAATAGAAATCAACATCTCTAAAATGTAATACTTTTTTCTTTCCTTTAAAACAAAACAATAATACATACAATACTTTGTTCTCACCCTGCGCTGCATTACTAGCATGCTCTGTCCAACCGCTTTTTTTTTTAGGTCATCAGAGTTCAACAAAACAAACCTAAACTTCCCTAAAATCAAGTGCTTTTCGTTTTTCAGGAGCCAAGGTGATCTGCTGCTATTTACAGTTAAGAGCTTATTAATCGGTTCTTTTTTTTTTTTTTGAAAATCATGGAACAACTGAATGCATTTCAAATGGAAATCCCCAATTGTAATGCAATCACTTGTTGCTAATCATGGGTTTTTGCATGTGCTTTGGGGCGTCACTGTCAAAACAGACTGATGAGAAGCAAAATCAGTAAACATCAAATTATCAAGCTGTCCACTGGTATAGATAATTCATATTTCCATGCACAAAGCAAGCCAGAGCTTAGCAGAGTAGAGACAAGTTCAACATTTTTTTTTTGGTAAAAATCATCAGTCATATAATCCCAAATTACAGTATTTTCTCAGCAAGCAGTTCGAATGTTTTTCACTGCCGTTACAACGAAACAAAACAGAGCATATAACAACATAATTCATGTGTTTTCATTTTATGTTTGGAAGTGGAAAATCCTCTTTAGTGATTGGTGGAGACACGCCAGTCAGTGGCGGTTCTGCTCAGGGGGGGTGGGGGTGAACTTGGGTGGGAGGGGTCAGGTGGCCGTTTAGTTGCTGGAGCAAGGCACTATGGGTCGGGGCCCTGTTTGCTTTGCCACCCCTGACCTGCAACGCTCCCATCCAATCGCTAGAGGGCAGTCCAAACCACATCACATCAGAGAGAGAGAGAGAGGAGGATTCCTGATTATCTTCAAAAGGGGGAGAAAATATTTCAGATTTGTTAAAAGGGTGTTTGGGTTTTTGTTGTTGAATACTTGTCCTTGGGCTTATCATCTCCATTCTGCTTTATTTGTTGCAAGGATGCTGAGAACTTGCGCTTCAGTCAGAGTAGATAAAAGGTAGGTAGGTAGCTCTTCTTCCTCCTCATCCTCTTTATCCTCCAACCACAAAGCATCAGGCCGCCTCCCTGAGACGAAAAGTTACAATCTAGATTTCATGTCTGTTAATAGTTCTTATGGCACACAGGATTGTCCCAGTCCAGCTTTTTTTTGTCCTTTGCAGAGGGGGGAGAGGGTGTCCTCCTCCTTAAAACTTTTTAACCAGCCCAGATGTCAGTGTCCTGATCAGCCACAACAGACCCAATCCATGGCATTGACAGAAAATAAAGGTCATCTCTTGATATTCACAGTAGAAAAAATATACATACAAAACAAAACAAATCTGAACAGAGAAACAGACAAATGAACCGACAACGATTGGAGGAGACGTGGGATTTGAACGTTGACTGTTTCGACCACAAAGAGACAGATTGACAGAGTGAAGAAGAAGAGTAGGGTCTTCTGACAGACAACAGGATTAGTCTAGATGTGATTTAAAAAAGCATGAGGGTCCATGGCTGAGCCTGGTTAGCCTTGGCTGCATGTAGGTGATCACAGATATGCTTGAGAGTCACAAGACTTTCTTTTTTTTTTTTTTTTTTTTTTAACTCATGCTAATGTCACATCCCCAGAAACCAGTAGAGCCACTACTACATACAGTCCAGAGGATTGGTGCACATGGAAAAGGGGAATGCACACAATAAAGCTACATTGCTTCTTCCAGCACCCAGGGGAAGCCTCTTGTGAGTACTTTTATAAACTGTAGTAAGCATCAAAAGGACAAACTGTCCCTAAAGCCAATTTACTGTCTGATGTTCCACATTTAATAAGTGCTAGAGGCACAATTATGAGGAATAACACTTGAATATCTTGCGAGCTTGTTCTTTAAAATGCTACACCAATGACTTAAAAGTCAGAACATGTAAAAAAAACAAACAAGTGCCAAAGTATGACGGGCAGTGCTCCCAACAATATCCACATCCTGCAGGAGTCTGTGAAAACTTTCCCCTGGGCACAAGAAGAAGATGAAACTGAGAAAACTAAGAGGCAGAGGGATTTAATACACCACAGTGGAAAGGAATTCATCAGCAGTGTTGGTAATGTTCGATAAAAGTGATAATATTTGAAATGATGGGATATTGAGTGACTGACGGGGATGATTTAGGCTCTTTAGACTGATTCCTCCATATTCACTGAGGTAGACTCTGGCCAAACACAAAGACGACAACAATTACTTACTCACTAACAAACTAACTACCTAACTAACTAGCACTCCTGCCGCTCACCACCAGCTGCTCCTCCTGTACAATAACAAACTAGGCCTTTACATCGCTCCACTCTCAAACACCTTTAAAAAAGCTTGACTAAAAAGCTAACTGTGTTCTTCTTATACATTGACAATGATCATAATAAAATAAATATCTGGTATTTCAAAGATATGGGCACCATCTTAATTAAAAATTGCATATGCGTGTGAACACCACCACAAGATAAGCAACCTAGGTCAAGGTGGAGACGAGAGCTACGTCCCACTTCCATACTACATACTAATTCTATCTTTTTTTTTGAGTATGTAGTGTGTTTGTACTGGAATATTAAGTTCACTCAAAGATGTAAAGCATACGAACTGCCAGACGAGTTTACTGTTAAGATCAGTGTAGTATTAGTACGTAGTGTGGAACTGACAAACGGCTAACGTCCACCGTTTTTCTGTCATGTACACACAACTGATGGGCATCAATTTTTTTTTTTTATAAATCTTTTTACTCTGCTTTTATTTTCCAAACTATGTCACAGATTATTTACAAAGTAAAAAAAAAAGCCAAAGATTGTGACTCCTAAGAATAATTTGCTAAAATCTACATCATAACCTCAGGCGTCTCTGACTCTGGCCAATCCACAGTGTCACCGCTAAAGCACTGGGTGAACTTTAGTGTTCAAACCTTACGCTGGCAACAAGCAACAAGCTGAAACACACAAAAAATAAAAAAATAAAAAAACTGCCCCCAAAGACTTTTCTTCCAGCAAAGAACAAAGCCTACAAACACAAATGTAGATGAGCTTTGATTTCTATGCTTCTCCTGCCTCATGAGAAAAGATACAGAGAGAGCACAGAGGCCTGTGTGTGTGTGTGTGTGTGTGTTAGTGCGTGTTATACTAGCCAATATAACTAGCCTGGACGTGGCTCTGGGTTTGAGAAGGCACTGGTAAAGTATGGAGGCAGCTTCTCTGCTTTCTCTGACTCCAATTCTGTGGGTTTTTGTTGTTGGCAGAAAGCTGCCAACACTTTGGCTATACTATAAGTGCTGAATGCTGTTCCGCTAGATTGGCAACCACACTGGTCTGCCCCCCCCCCGCCCAAAAAAATTGTTTTTTAAAAAGTTCATCATCTCTAATCGTCTGCTGACTATCACCTCCCACGTCATCGACTGATGTGGTTAGAGAGTGAGAGCAGAGCGTTTACAGAGGTTCTGCTGTGGCCTTTGGGCTCCGATGGAAGTCGTAGTGAATTAGCGATCTTGAGAGACACAATGAGGGCTCAGCAATGAGGACCAATAACTTTTCTGTAGCTTTGTGTAAGGGTACAGTTGAAGGGAATGTTTTTGATTCCCAGCAGGAGGAACAAACCAGAAAAATGTAACAAATTCCTCTTAGAGTTATTGTTTAGCAAAATCCATCTGCCGCTGTATCTCTAGCAATCGATTATTAAGAAGGACAAAAAAGAAAACAAAGTCTTTCATGTGTGCACTCATGGGGTGTGGTGATGGTATCAGCTTTGCCAGCAGGCGGGCAAAAACAGGGGGGACGAGGGAACGAGCAGTTCCAACTAAATCCTGGAATGTCAGACCTGAGTGAAATAGCTGCTGCACACCGTGTCCTGACTGCCTAACTGCATGTGATAGCAGAGAGAATAATAGGATTAACAATCACTCACACTCCCTCTCTCTCAGACGCACTGAAAGATAAGAGAGACGGAGACACTCCCCCCCTCTCTCCGCTACCTGCTGTGGACTCTGAATACACTTGGAACTTTCCATATTTCTCTCCAGCCCTTGACCACAAAACGTGGAAATTTCCACCAGCCTGATTTTGAGCTACAAGTTCAGCAGCCAATGGGAAGCCTCAGGAAGACTGAGGAGGGGGAGAAAGAGAGAGAGAGTGCAGGAGGTGTGTGTGGTGCATAGCAGACCTAACAGAACGACAATGAGAGGAGACTGTAATGAGCGAATCTGATTAAAAAAAACCTTCCATCTTACACTGAAGTCCTGACCTGTGCCAGATCTCAGGTCAGACGGGAAGGGAACACTACTGCTTTCTGGTTTAAAGAGCTGGTGGTAATTCCCACCCTGCTCCGACTCAAGCAGCACAGACACAACTGAAAAGCCATTACAGTTACGCTAACATAAGGAAGTACAATCACTAAGCCGGGACAAGCTCTTGATACACTCTCTAACCTCACTGACAGTTAACACTGACGACCAGCACAATCACATGAAAAGACATAAGAAACCTGTGATAACAAACACGTACAGACTTCGACTCCAGCGTGATCTGACCAGAGAAAGACAGCAGACACGGACACAAACACACATCAGGTGCACTTCAACCTAGAAAGACCTCATTCTCCTTTTATATAAAGCTTTTTTTTTTGGTTATTCCATTGGTTTTTTTTTTTCGTTTTGTAAAGTTGCCTCCAAATATTGACAGCTCTCAGTGGGAACAAAAAATGCAGTGAGTTGACAATATTTCGGGGCTTTCCCCTTTCCCATCCAGACGGAGCGAGTACTCGGGGGAGGAGGGGGCTGGAGGCCTAAGACACAGAGAGCACTGATGGTATATTAGTGTGATTTCTGGGGCTATAAAAATAGGAAAATTGAAAAAAACCCAGAAAGAAAAAACCTGGCAAAACAAAATACTAGCAAAGCTTCTGATGACAAATCTTACAAATATGAACTATTTACAAAAACATCAGTATATCATATTATATATATATATATAAAATATTGGTACAGAAATACCAATATTCTATATATACTATATATATATATATATATATATATATATATAGTATTATGATTCATTATATTTCTATACCCACTAAAATATATCAAAGCAGCAGCTATTGGTCAGTCTGAGGAACTCTTTTGTCCAATTCTTAACTGTTTAAATATCCTTCAGCCATATAGTGAGGACACAGAAATAAAACTGAGAGAGAGAGAGAGAGAGAGAGCGAGAGAGAGAGAGAGAGAGAAGAGAAAATAACAGTAAAGGTAAATAAATTAAAACTATTCACCAAACACCCGATGAATCTGTGTGTAGTTTGGAATTCTGCAGAACCAAAAAGAAAAACAAAACAAAAAAAAAAACAAAACAAAAAGAAAACATTCCTCTAGGAATAGATGTTTTGTTCTAGGATCAAGTCTTTACAAGTCATCCCACCGTTCCAAACTGATTAAGTCATTGTTCAAATGGAAATTAGTATAAGCGCTGATAGACACTTCTCTTTGTTTATAGGCCACATATAAAAAGGCCACTATCTGAGTAAAAAGATTTCACTTGGAGAAAACAACAAAGCACAGAAAAGTGGAAATGCAGATTACGTGGGGGAGAAAAGGAGGGACGAGTCTTGAGGAGGTTGAGCATAAGCAGCCTTCTTGGTTGTCTAAGGTTTGTTGTGTTCACAGTTTGTTTTTTCTCTCCGTTTCCATCACGATGAGTCCCGGAAACGTGGCAATAGTGAAAAGCAATAGATAGGTAATCTGGTAATAGATAGTCTGATGTGTTGTGGAGGAAGTTAAAAAAGTGTTACACCATGTTTGCATCCCTTGCTTGCCTGTGTTTGGCAGCCATGAGGAAGAAAATAAAAAGTCCTGAGATCTGTGTCTTTTTTGAAGGGCTTCTCCAAGAATAAGAAAATCATTAGAAAATGATGAGAGGAACATGAAGGATACAGAAAAATGGACTGGAAGAGAAAGAAGGATGGTAAAAGGAGTAGGGAAGGTTAAACAAGTTCGTTTAGGAAACAGGAAATGTTAGGAAGGGCTGGATCTGGGCAACGATAAGATTCGTCCGTTTTTCTTGCCACCGTTCATGTGTGTGTAGGGGACGTGCTCCTCATAGTTCCCCCTGAGGGCCACCGAGGGCCCGCTGTCCCTGCCTAAACTCTCCTCTCTCTGTGAGTATGAAGACGGGTCCAGGGGGATGCTTTCCATGTTATCCAGGTCCAGGTCAAACTCTTCCGTCTCAGGGACTTTGTTCTCCTCGCTGTAGAAGAAGGAGACCTCCTGGAAAGATGGGTGCAGGTCCTCCCGCAGCATCTCGATGATCTCGTGGAACATCGGCCGCATCTTAGGGTTGTACTGCCAGCACATCTGCATTAAGTTGTGCCTGGGAAGAATAGTCAAGATATTTAAAAGAAAAAAGGGAAACAGAGTATTTAACAGGAAAAAAAGATTTAAACAGGAATGAGAAATGGCCACATAGAAGGTAGTGGACCATGTTGAAACGGATTACATAGACATTCAGAAATGGAGGTAAAGGATAATTACTGGAGAGCTAGATTATCCCAGATTTACCAATACGTGAGGCAGCATGTACCCAATGTAAACAATGACTATTTGACAGTGTAATATATTTTGGAAATGTCAGTTAGTTGAAAAACAACATTGAAAACTTTGGAATGATAAAATTTCCGCCTATGTAAATGTGTTGCAATACAGAAAAGATTTCCACATAAATCATAACTATAACTTTAACTTGCAGCCAAGACACTGCGTCACATTGTCTGGTTAACTTCATGTTAAAGGGTAAAACAGATTAGTATTTACTCACATTCTCTCAGGGCAGTTCTCTGGCCGGTCTAGGTATCCTCCATCCATGACAAACTTTAGAACCTGTTCATTGGATAAACCCTGGTACGGCTGCTCTGCTAACGTACTGATCTCCCACAGCACAACGCCAAATGACCTGCAGTAACACACACACACACACACACACACACACACACACACACACACACACACACACATACACACACACACACACACACACATACACACACACACACACAGCAAATGTGATCAAATGTACCAAGAATGTAATCAAGATTGCAAAGACAGACTACACAGCAACTGCTCAGGTGTGCCTTACCAACAGTCAGAGTGGGCAGTGAAGACTCCGTCCTTCAGAGACTCTGGAGCCATCCACCTGACAGGAAGCAGGCCCTTCCCTCCTTTACGGTAGTAGTCAGTCTCATAGATGTCTCGTGTCATACCAAAGTCTATGAGAAAGAGAGAGAGCTCAACACACCTTCGCTGTAAGACCACAATAAAACATTTTCCTATTGACAATGACACTTTGTAACAACACCATAACACAGAACTAACAAGGAAAACAAACGCAGGATACAGTACCTCCAATCTTGACAGTGAAGTCCTCTGCCACCATGCAGTTCCTGGCTGCCAGGTCTCTGTGGACAAACTTCTTGGCATTGAGGTAGGCCATGCCGTCTGCAATTTCTGCAGCCATCTGGATCATCTCCTTCAGTGTGGGTGGTGGACGGCCTGACGGGTTGTTCTACAAAACAAACACAAAAAGACATTTATGCAGTCTGTCGGTGATGAGTGGACATATCAGAACTGAGCTTCCTTTAGCTGTAGTTATTACTTCAACATTACTCCACCATACACTGGGAGGAATGTTTGAAATGCAGAGATGGGATTTCAGTGAGACTCACCTCAGAGTCTGGCCTGAGACTCCGCAGGTAGCTCTTCAGGTCACCGTGGGTCATCAGCTCCATCACTACCAGGGTGGGCTGAGCTTTGGACACCACACCTAACAGACGTACCTACGAGAAAAACACATGCGGTCATGCGCATGCAAACTGTAATATGTTTACACCGGCTGACTAATATGACTAGTAAACACAAGGAGTTGATGTTAAATTGTACAAAAATTGTCCATCAGTACACAAAGTCAATTCTCTCTTCATCAGCAGGAAAATTGCTCGACATGATCTTTCCAGCTGACAGCACAACATATGGCAAGTTAATTTGGTGCTTAGTATGTTGTTTAATAAAACAGTAACAGTAGGCACAATTGCTTACCAAGTGTAAACATTTGTTTTGGGAGTCAAACTGTGTGTCAATATGGCAGCATCAACACAACAAGTGAATCATGATTCTGTGAGTCACACATGTTCATGCCGTTCATGAAAACTGTAATATACTGTAATTCACAAGTGTAGTGATGGCTGCCTCAGTGTCCCTGTTAGTCAGTAGTAAGCTGTCAGAGGAAACAGTTTGAAAAGCGTTTTTTTTTCCCGAAGCGTGTCGTACCACATGGTGACAACTGAAGGCCTTCATGACTGAGGCTTCGTTGAGGAACTCGATCCTCTCCCGCAGGCTGGCCGATTCATTGACTGTTTTGACGGCTACGCGCGTGTCCGGGTCTCCTTTGACGATGTCCTTGGCGATTCCCTCGTACACCATGCCGAAGGAGCCCTGACCCAGTTCTCTGAGCACTGTGATCTTCTCCCGGGGAACCTCCCACTCATCAGGAACATACACTGCACAAATCAGACAAACAGACAATTACCATTTTGATTAAATGAACCTGTCACAAATTACCATGAGGCAGTATCTATCTTTATGAATACAGTGTTCATAGATTTCACGATATGCAGAGAAATCACAACATGTTGTACTTCTTAATCTTAGTCATTTTCTTGTGATGCTCTTCTTACCGTCGTTAGCACTGATGTACTCAGGGTTTGAGGAGGCGATGAGAGGTCCTGTGGGGCCTTCTGTTTGCCTGTAACACAACCATAGAATGCATCTAAGAAGCTGAAAACGCTAATAAAACGTGAACTTTCTCCGGTTTGTTTTGACCTTCTTGCTTCATACATAATCTGTCTTGTTTATTTGTAGCTACTGGGCTCAGAGTATTCAAACAGACTGCATAAGTTTTTAAACAAGACAAGCACTGTTGCCTCTCTGATGTCATAGGGTGTGACCTGCACAGTTCGTGTCCAACAGGCTGGATCACTCTGATAAGGAGCCTACCAGTCTAAGATCTTACCTCTTCTTGAAGATCCAAAAGACTCCACCTCCCACAAACAGCAGCAGGATGAAGCAGATGACTGGACCAATCACAATCCAAATTAAACCCGGATCCGCTGCAATAAACACAGAAGTGAGGAGTCAGTTCACGCAGTAAAGAATAATAATGTGTCAAACAATAATTACAGAGCTGAAATAGACCTTGGTTATTAAACATCCTCGCCTGCTCTAACCAGCAGTGAGTCAGTGGCATCAACGTATAAGCAGTTAATGAACTTCCAGGTGCATGAGAGTGATGCATGACTGTTATATATGTGAGTTCAGTTAAGTCAGACATATAAACTCCCGCCTTACGGTTGGGCATGAAGAAGTAAGTGGTTTCTGTAAAAGAGCCGTTTCCTGCCAAGGAGGTGGCGCGGACCCTCACGCTGTAGTTTCCAGGCTGCACAAGCGAAAGTTTCGTGCCACCTGACTTGAGGTAGGCTGGCCGTGACACACAAGCTGTGTGAACCTGAAAGAAAAAAAAACAACAAAAAAAAAATAACACACTTCAGTATGAGGAATCACGGGGGATAATGACAAGTGCTAAAACAAGGGAATGAAGATTATTCAAAATTGCAATGAAAAGGCAAAACAACTTGGTTGATAATAAGATAATGTCAAAGATTCACGCTAAATATTTTCATGTTGAATCAAAGTTAACTCCATTCAACTAACTGGAAGTGATTTTACCAGAACTGTATTTTCACATTAAGGTTCTTTGCAACCTTTGTCCTGTTCAGCAACAGTAATCTGAGAAGCAATGTCCTGACAATAGAGCAAGTGCAAGTGTTTTTGTCTCTCATCTCAAACTGATGGTGACTTCACTCTTGAACCTGGAGTCGATCCACTACATGTTCTCACACTGGGAAGCACATCAATAATTATGCATTGTCTCACTGGGTCTGCAAAAATAATGGTGGAAATGTTTTGGAAGTGGAAATACTATGGAACACAATGTAAAATACAATAATACAAGTAAAAATGTAGGAATCAACAAATGTATGTCCATGAGTCTGTCAACCTGATGCATTCTGGGAAGTAAACTTTTTTCAGGGCACTTAATTCTGAAATGGCTTATACAATTTGGAGTTTAAATATTTTATTGTATCATATCAAATGTATAGTACTCAGTGCTCAATGGAAACTTATATTGAAAATATATTGTTAGTGGTCGATGTCAATGAAGAAAACCTCCAAAACTTGGTTTTATCATTCACAACTTTAAGCATGTATGCCACTTAGATGGCCCGTCAGTCAGAAGTCTGCTTAGAAAACATGTTAAAATTCGCCATAATTCACCGTATGTGTTTAGTCTCACCATATGCCACCACTGCACAATAAACCAAATAATTCATCTGAACCTCTGACATGCTCCAAACACATTTTTATATAAATCCAGATCAGTTTGTTTCCACTGCAGCGTGTCAGTATTTGCTGTGTTTTCAGTGCAACTTAGTGCACTGGAGATGTCGTCTGAGATCAGTCCATCCCTGCCACTGCATTCTAGTCTTCCTTCCTGCCTCTGTCACTATGGTAACAGAGCTGCTACTGGTTCCTAGGGTCAGGCAGTGCAGCAATGAATAGCAATGAGAGATGAATTCACACATTTACAGCAAGTAAACAACAACATGTTGTTTACTTACGCACACACATACACGCATGCACGCGCGCACACACATACACATACATACACACACACACACACACACACACTTAGACACATATACTATCACAGACAAGCACTTATGAGCACAAACACACAGACATAATAATATGCAAACACACGCAGCAGAAAGCATCAACACACACAGTGTAGCATTGGGAGGGAGTTTGTCAACAAATATTTCCTTTGTTCCTCTCTCCATATCCATCTCGTCCATATAAGGAACAGACAGAATTTGAGTAGATATAGCAAATCTCTCCTCTCCTACCTGCATCTTCTCCCCAGAGTCTACCCAGATCACTCCATCTCTCACCTTTGTGTTTTCATACGTGCCTGTTTCCCTTTAAGCTCTGTATTTCTCCTTCCTACAAAGTATATCAGGATCATTTCTGCTGGCTCTTTCCCACCCTCACCTCCGCCTCCTTCTGTTTATGAAAAAAGAAACCACAATCCCTCCTCTCCCTGACTCTTTCCCTGCATCCTCACATGTGAAAAGTTGGGTGATGGTTGATACTGACCTCTGTGTCTCCAACCTTCCTGTAGAACACCTCATACAGGATGATGAGACCGTTAGGGGAGCGCGGTGAATTCCATTTGATCAACACATAGGGAGGCTCGGCTGTCACTATCTCATGGGTCACAGGGCCTGGGATGTCGTCTGCTTTCTCTGCAGGTACCAGACATAAAGAAAAACACACATGTACGGTATCAGGCACCGTGTTTCCATATTGTTCTTAGTCTGGCCACTTTGGTCTCTGACTGCCTCTAGAAAGAAATCTGACACTCCCTGCATTTGGGGGCACATGTGCACAGCATACATTTGAGTTCATTCTGATCACTTATAACCTTTGTTAATGCTTAATTTATGGGGAAATCTCAGACAGGTGATCCTGTGATTTAGCTTTCCATCACTGATAAACCTGGGGTTGACAAAATATTAGAAACACCTGTCTAACGCAATACAATTAGATAGCACCACAAACTGAATCCTACGCAATGAGCATAAAGTTGAATCACCACCTCTCTGAAACAGTTTTAACAGAAACTGAACATTACAACCTTCATGAAGGTGGGATTAATTGCAGGACTGTTGCATTGGACTGCATTAGCTTAAACTGCTGTAGGTTACCGAATAAACCGGCGAGTGAGTGAATATAATGGCAAGGTTTGTATTTGTTCTTACCCTCAGGCATGGTTCGAGCACTGACATAAGTAGCCATGCTGCAGCGTTTGAGGTCTGTCGGATGGTTGCAGGCCATGATCTCTATTTTATAACTGGTAAAGTGGTGCAGGTTAGAGATGACTGTTGACTCCTTTGAGAACACCTTCAGCTCCACCTGAGCAGAAAAGATGAGAAATATAATTACTCCACTGGCATCAATGATTTACTGGTACAGCCAAAGTCCCTCGCACTGCAGTCATGTCAAATTATTAAAGCCCAGTATAAGCAATATTTCATCCTCTTCCTATGTCATTCTGAGGCTATACTACGTAGGAATATAGTACTCCTTCCATTTTCCTGGTAGTGATTTCAGACAAAACAAATATTTATGTGCTTTTCAAAAGAAACAGTATGTAAATTAGAGATTGACAATTTTAAATTCACTGATTACCATGGATAAAGCCACAGTTAAAAGGAATGTACAGATTTAGCAGAGCAGAGGACATCTCTTATTTTACATGAGCTTATCTTAACCCAAAAGATAGGATGGAAAAGTCAACAACATATGATCGGCAAATGCATCTACACAAGAATGATATACAGATATTAATTTGCACGGTATACAAAACTTAAGTGTTTGAGACCTTTGATCCTTCCTCGTCATCGTCTTCCGGGCTGGCTGTGGTGGAGCCAAACGGCAGGCTCGGGGCTGTGGTAAGGAAGTGAGGGGTTTGGGTGGCGTTGGCAACTCCCACTGAGCGTCGTCTCCGAGACGGTCTGGAGAAACAGAGCGACGGGTAAATCTGTTAGCAAAAGCTCAGCAAAACACAAACTGGAGAAAATAAGTCTTGAAGTCCCTGTAGAAGTTCTTTTTTGATTCGATTCTCCACTAAGTCTCGAGCAAGCCAAGATAAATTTTCAGCACAAAAGTCAGAAACATTTCATGTGTGTTGGACTCAGCAAATGGCAGATGGAGCAGTAGTGTGGAGGAGGCCAGAGAAGACCTCTGCTCACACTAACCTTTACAGTGTGTGGCAAGTTTGACTGCATGACATTTATCCACAAATACCACCTACTGCCTAGTGAGAAACCTACCAACCCTCACCACTGGGTGGTGCCAATGAGTAAAGTCCACTTTACTTTCAGGGGCTAACAGATGAGGTCAACCACGAAGGCCATGAACTCGAATCAAATTAAGACATAGAAGTCCTGCAGTGTACCTTTGTATATGCTCCAGCAGAATCAGTATTTATGAATTATAGAACCATCTTCCTTCCTCCACCATTAAGTGTCCTTGAGCGATGCACTTTACTACAAGCTGCTGCAGTGGAGCCTCTCCTTCACTGTACAGTCAAGTGCAGGACTAAGTTAATGTTGAAGCGATACTTGCTCAGGCAGGAGAAAAACACGAAGCTTCTTTCATCCCTTTGCGTGATGGAAAAAGACAGCACAGGGAGTTTTTTTCCCCCTGTACTTCAGTATATGGAGCTGACCTTGTCCAATTCAGTGGCATGGGTTCAAAATGCAGCTAAGGTGTGTGTGAGTTTGGGTGTTTGCGTGTGTCCAAATGGCGATCTGCATGACTGCACCCCTGACTGGCATGAATGATAATGGGCACAGTAATCACTCCCCTAGGGAAGTGGAGGGAGAGACTGTGGGTGTTTGTGTGTGTGTGTGTGTGTGTCAGAGGAGAGGGTAGGGGCACCGGGGCCCAGACAATCAGCGACCCCCACCCTAAGCCCCCCCACAGTAGTGCCCAGTACAAAAACAAGGGTCTGGATAACCCCAAAAAACGGAGTGATACAGTGTGGCTGGACAGAGGGTCTCCAGTGTTGCTGCTGCATGGCCACATACAGAAAACAACAACTCGAGAAGCTTTTCTTGGTGCCACTGTGACACCAAATGTAATGTAAACAAGTTTTTTAGACAAGGACAAATTCATTAAAAGTGGTGGCCAGACTGCTCTGCAGTACTGTAGGTGACATTAATGTGGCCACTGTAACAAGAAAGAAGCTCAACCTTGGCTTGTACTTGTTTGAAATTTCCAGTTCATAAATATAGCCGGACTACTGCGATTACTGATTGGTCACTTCAGCCTCATTTAGAAGTAATGATTTTTGGCATCTTAAACTTAAAGATTCCCTCAGAACCTTTGGGGAAAACCAAAGTGACTTAAGTCACTTGTGATCTCAGTGATAGCTAGTCATAGCTACAATGACAAAATGACAGACAGTAACAAGTGAAGTAAACTGTATTACTGTTGATCTTAAACATTACCGTCACTCTAAAACACTAGACAAAGACTCTACATGTGAAAATGATGCTGACACAAGGTCATGAACTGTAACATTTAATCACAATCCGAGACGTATACCTGCTCTCAAAGACTTCATTGTGGAGGTAGTTCTCAAAGGTCTTGCGGTACTCTATTTCCTCCTGCTCCTTCTTTAGCTGGTTATCTGTCTTAGGGCAGGCGCAGCACCTGCCTCCTGAGGTGGGCTCATCTGTGTGGTTCCACTTCTGTTCATCCTCACTGTCCAGGTGAGTCGGGGTACGAGACGGCAGCTTCATTCCTGGGTAGGAGAAACAGACGTGAGGGAAAGCCAGAGACACAAATGTGAAATGAGCAGCAGCTGATTTGTTTGCAAAAAGTCCCCTGGGCAACCTATGGAAACTGACCTTGCAGGCAGTAGTCGAACTTGTAGAGGTCACTGTCCTCGGGCTGCTTCCGACAGATGACCCGGTAGTGGGTGATGTTGCCATTGGGACTGGTTGGATGCTTCCACTTCAGGATGATCTGGGAGGAGGAATTGGAGGAGGAGATGGGGTCTAGAGGCACTGAGGGCTCTGAGAAGGACAGAGGAAGACAGCGAGATAATAGTCAGGACAGCACTGGTATTATATTACGTTAGGCCTCATTCACACTGACTTTAGCCCTAAAAAAACACAACCCCAGTCCTGCGAGGACCACCGGCAAAAAGCAAAAAGACACAACAAGTCACTGCGTTAAATGTAATAATATCAATTTAAACTGTACTGCACCTACAAAAGGCCTCACTCAAAACGTCATTCAAAATCAAATAAATGAATCAGTTGATCAGTTCATTACTGCTTCTCATTGCCTGAAGGTTTCCTGTGGAGTGAGGATTCTTGACTGCCTGTGGCACCACTGCATGGGGCAATGAGTCGCTTAGGTCCCCATTTGTTTTGCACATTTTCTATGCATGTGTGTAGAGGTGACACTGTTCACATTCCTACCAGGGTTTCTCTCTGTTACTATGATTGACAGTTGGTAGCGATAACAACCCAAGAAACATAGTGGGGGTGGGGGAGTGGATAGAGGACTGCTACCAAGCAAACATAGATGTAAACAATGCCGGCTTAAAATATGGAAAACATGCTGCAAATTATTTATGAAGAAGGAAATGCATTCAGCATGTTTGTTATGCCTGAAAGACACAGCACAATGTGTTTTGGTGAGTGACACTGAATGTAAACAGAGCTGTATTTATTTCCAGAGTAAACTCCACAGGGTAATTTTAGGTCAAGAAAGTCAAGTCCAAAAAATTGTGAGTCTGTATATAATTACTTCAACATCCATTTGTAAAGTCAGATATTCTCTACAGCCAGCTGAACAGTTTCCATTGAATACAATGTCCAGAACAAAGTACAAAGTCTGTAAAAAAAAAAAAAAGAAAAACACACTTTTCAGAAATGTGTGCATTTTTTTAATGAGGTAAAACTCACTGGAGGCGTTGGTGCGGACGTAGATGATCTCGCTTTTGGCTCCATGAACCTGGTGCTCATCAGATGCAGACAGTTGGGTTTTAACCATGATGGCATACTGGGTCCAGGGCTTCAATGGTCGGATTAAGTGCCCCGGATCCTCCACTTTCTTGCCGTCCGTGGAACGGGATGGAGGATCAACATCAGCAATTGCCCAGCTGTTAGAGCCACACGCGTCCTGGCCATCAAACTCTGTCACATTCCTATATGGCCTGTGGCAGATGGAAAGAAAGCAGTCAGAAGAAATGAACCAGCTACTCAGAGTCAGCTTCAGATCTAAGTCCTCTAATTTCTGATATGTTTTTCAGTGAGAATAAGCAAGGCCAGTCAAATTGAGCATGGCCGTTGCTCAATGAGACTAAATGCTGTTCTATGATGTGGTGTGAAAAAAATCCTTGTTTATTGTCTAATACTTACGCCTCTTTGTAGAGAACCATAAATCCCAGCAGGTCTCTGAAATCTAACGGCCAAAAGGGCTCCCACCTCAACATAATCATACTTGATGTGGTCTTGATTACGGTGAATTTCAGCAGCTTGGTCTCACCTAAGGGACGAAACAGACGATGCTCAGCACATGCATAGGGTAAAAGAGCAAAGTGGACAGCAGACAAGGCAATACCCAGCCATAATTAACCAAAACCAATGTAGATATGTCTGACGACTGAAACAATCAACAATGAAAAAATTCTAGAACAAGACACACAAGGACTAAAATATTAACATTTTAAAATAAGAATAATCAGAAATGTAGTGGAAATAAGCATAGTGGCAGATGTGATATCATCAAGCCCATAAACGGTTATCTTACAGGAGGCTTGGTCCCCGTTGTTGCGTACGGCAATGTCATTCTTTTGGTTGCGCTCCTTGGTTCCCGTTACCTCCTCCATCTTTCTGATTTCTGACATGCAAAGTTTGGAGTTGTAGTGGAAGAATGTACGACCACGCTGGATGGTTAGATTGTGCTTGGACCAATCCCACAGTTCTCGCAGGTTCTGGTTGTCCAGCGCATAGAGGGCGAAAGTACTAAGAGAGACGATGGGAAGACAGAAATGAAATATACTGTTTGTTTAAACTAATATCCCTTCAGAGGAGAGGAGAGGAGAGGAGAGGACTTACTCTGCCTCAAGATGCTCGCCCCTGATGATGCGTAGTTTGCGGAGGAAGGAGAGGGAGACCAGGGCGTAAGCTCTGCGTACAGTCAGGTAGCCTGTGATCTCCTCAATCTGGCCCAAACTAGCCTCCAACTCAGCAGCTATGTTATCTGTGAGGAGACAGACAGTTTGTTATATTGATATCCACTAGGTGATGGCAGAAGACAGACAGATGGTCATATGATAAGACAAATACACACATATGAATGTACAAGCAGACAGACAAACTAATTGAATGTAAGTCCTGATGAAGAGAGGAACACAGACTGATGGAGGAAGGAGGAGACAGAGACGGCGAGAGAACTGGCACCTCCACAGGAGGCCCAGCAGGCGGTGAAGTGTAGTAGTACTCACTCCCTCCTCGAATCTTGATGATCATGTTGCCGTGGAGAACAGTGCAGCCTCTTAAAGCCTGGGCCGAAGTTACTGAGTCAATTGTCTTATTTCCCACACACAGTTTAGGACACAGGCCTGCACATGGCGAACAGGTCAACCTAAACACACAGAGACATGCACACAGATTAGGACCTTCAACACAACAACAACAGCCCAATGGATGAGGTGAAGGTGTGTGTGTGTGTGTGTGTGTGTGTGTGTGTGTGTGTGTGTGTGTGTGTGTGTGTGTGTGTGTGTGCGTGTGCGTGTGCGTGTGTATGCGTCACATGAAAAAAAAAATTTCATGCATTGTTAATGCAGATCAATACAGAAAAGCAGGGACATTATATGCAGTTAATCAAAATGTGATTATGATACAAAGCTGCATGACAACTAAGGCTGCAATGTTCATCCGTGCAAACAACCGATGTCACAATTATTTCTAACATAACAAGCCAAGTGTCACGACGCTTGGAGACATCGCAGAAAAATTAGAGAAATGCCTTCAGCAGAAAAAAAAAAACAATCTGCGTGCAGATATCAGAAATGGAATGGCGCAGGACTGGATGGTATGAGGCAGGAACTCTCAGTGACGTACTGTTGTGGCGTGGGTTGAGACCGAGAATGACATGGCATATTCAAACAACAAAGCTGAATCTGTTCAGAGGAATTTAAATGATAAAAAAAATTCTTCGACTCAATGGAATCTATTCTGACTTTTAAACACCGGCAGAAATCTGGCCTAATATTTAAGCTCTTGTTTTCACCTTGTTCCTAAGTTTTAGTTCTGTTCTCTGCTTTCTGTGAGCATATTTAACAAATATGCTCACAGAAAGCACAACCTTTATAAGTTTCACAAAATATTAAAGAACAAAGATTTTCTAATTACTAAAGTGATTGGAAGATGTATGAAATTTGTGTGAAAACAAACTTAACAGTGAAAAAATGACCTTGAAAATCAGCATTATTGAGTGTAAGGTTTCACAAAGTGATCTTTTAAAATGAGTGACAACCAAACAGAACCTTGCAATTCAATGAGTGAGCTGTGATGTATTCAGAGGTGAATCTGTATAATTCTCTCAATTAATTTGATAAGTCCCACAGTGATTCTATAGGCTTTTAGGAGCAGAATTAGATTACGCAATCTCTCATCCACATCTGAGCCTCCTTTATTTTTATCAGCGCTGAGTGATAGAGGAGAGAGCTTTCTCATCCTTTGCTTCACACACACACACACACACACACACACACGGACGAATGCACAATCACAGACAACAAAAACATCATGACTGAAACACCAGCTGCAGTTCCCAACAGGCTTTCCTCTGTTTATCTCGCTCTTTTTCTCTCTCCTTCTCTCAGCTCTATGAGTTGCGTACTTTTCCTGCAAACATGTGCTTGTGCATGTGATCACATGCACACACATATACTGAGCAATGAGGCCTTAATAGTGCTGCCTTTCAGGAAATTCATTCTCAAAAGGCAGGCCTTGTCTAGCAAGCAGCCGGGTACATGCCATACAGAGAAAAGGGAACCGATGCTTCATTCACAAATGAGCACTTCTTTTTTTTTGAAGCCCCCTTGAAAGAACATAATCCCTCTCTTTAATTCCACTTCCAGCCTTGACACCCCTAACCACAACGGGCTGCCTTACACATAAACTAAAGTGCTTTATTTTGGTTGGTGGGCGACCTCAACATAGCTCCCAACATTAGCACTACATGACAGGTTTCCTCACCCACCAACGTTTATTCAGAGGGAGGAACGTTGGATCAAAATCTTATTTCTTGAAAAATGGATCTATAAATCAGAGGAGGGCAGGGGATGAAATCTGCCATTGAGTGGATTTTGAAGCAGTCTGATCAGAGTTTCAAAACTCAAAGTTAAGGTGACAATGACATCAAACAGCAGCCTTAACAGGCACCTTTACAAAGCAGACCCTGTGCCAAGGGAACGACTAACAAAGGATGCTGTTGTGAGGGGTCCATGCAAGCTCCGCATGAACTGCCATTTGTAAGCCCGCAGTGTTTTAATTCTATGTTTATGCAACTCTTATTAGAAGCCCCCTCTCCAGGAAGCAACCCCCCACCCCCCAAACCGCCAGGGCATGCTATAGACGCTATTCACCATAGTGACATGAAACACTGGATCCCAGGGGTGCTGTTTTGGTCCTTGTCTGGCTTTTCTTGTCCACCCTGAGAGAGCCAAATGACCCACTACACACCTGGCTTCTCCTAGTTTCCATCTTATCATGCTCTTAATAATTTAAATCCATCGGTGGCCAAATCATTGTTTCCCCTCTATGACTTCTGAATGAATGGAAACACACTGTAATGATCTCTCTCAAACAACAGTGAAAAGAAAAACTTGAGGATATTTTGCATGTCTCCCTCTCTCTTTTCTCCCACATGGAAAATCGTATATTCAGCTCCTCAAAAGTAACGCTCTAGTTGCAGTGTAGAAAGAGAGAATGTTTTGGGCCGTTGTACTGAAAAACACAGACACACAGGCAGACAGGCTGGGTCCAACGGCAGCTCTTAAAGGGACAGTGTTTATCTGTCCGGCTGAACTCTGTGACTTGGGCTCCAGGGTCTGCTAGAACCATCTAGAACAGAGGCCGCAGCTGACGCTTGGGTTTGGTTTTGGGCCCAGGCCTGGCGGAACCAGACCAAGTGCACACAAGCACACACACACACACACACACACACACATCTGTACTACTGTGCCGTCACAGCTTCCAGGAAAAATGAGCAACCTCTTTTCATACAGTAGATGTGAGCGAGTGATGGCCAAATATCAGGAGTGCACAGCTACCTGTCTGAGGAGACAAGCAGAGACAGACGATGCAGCTACAGTGTGTAGAAATTAATGGTGCAGCGTACATGTTTAAAGTATATGTAAAAACATATTTTTATCATGAAGTGCATTTTATCATCAAAAATACAAAGTGCTGACCTGACAGTTCGCATGTCAGAATCATGAGACAGTTTTGATCGAACATACTAATAACTTTATATTCTGAATATCCAAACTAACACTAGTATTTTGTTAATTCTAAAATTAGCACAATACTATAGAAAAACACCAAAGGGAGGCAGGATTTTACTATCCAACAGTTTATTTGCATCACAGAAACACCATGATGCAAACCTTTGGGTCTCCATTTCTGTCGAACATCCTACTCTTTTTCAATCCTCACTGGTGTGTGTGTGTGTGTGTGTGTGTGTGTACGCATCTATATGATGTGTGCCGTGTGCCTGACTATCTGGGTGTGTGTGTGTCTGGGAGTAGCATCTGCCTGACTCAGCCACTGTGATGACGCTTGTTCTTGCTATTACCAAACCATAGCAGCAACGCACACACACAAACACACACATAACATACCTGATGTTGCAACTGCAACAGAATCCCAATGGAAAAGAAAAGTCTTGTTTATCACATAATGTGCAGCACACATCACATACATCTGTGTGCAAACACGCACAAACAAACACACAGACATAAGTGATGCCACTCTGCCTTATGCCTCAGGGTGTATGACTGAGACTTAAAGCAATGTTCTTTTCTGTCTAAGCACCTGATAATCCCTACAGGCTGGCAGCATGCAAGGGAAAGTCAATCTCTCTCTTACACTCACACACACAAAATACATTTAGAGAAAGTCATTTTAGGTTGAAATCTCTGTACCATTTCTGCTGAGTGTACTAAAAGTTCTGCACACATGCGTGTGTTTTATTTACTTAATAAACACATCTATATATACACCATATACACCACTCTCCATCTGGACACAGTGGACATTTCCCTCCAGCCTGCACCTGGAAAAAGCGACTCGACCATACACTTAACTGGGAACAAGCTAATGTAGTCAGAAATGCGTTCTGTGCACATAAACACTCAAATAGATGTACGCACACACACACATACAAATAAATACACACAAATACAAACATGCAAACATACAGGTATACCAGAAACATACAAACACCATCAATCATCCAGCCACCTGTGGATTTAAGTGATGCCGACAACCTGCTCTTATTAGAACAAACTAAAACTATCTGTGCTTCTTTTTCACTCCCTCCATCTTTCCTCCTTCTCTTTATCCTTATCTGAAATAAACAGTAATGCTCTGATACTAATGAAGACTTCTATCATAGCTTAAATACACAACGTTTCTTCTTCTTGGTATGTGTCTTGGCATGTGATAATGTTTTTTTTTCCAAGTATGACTAGCCTGGCAGCTCCTGTCATTGCTGTTTTGTCAGATTTGCCAGAAGTATTTCATCCATCACGTTTCCACTGGAAAATGTTTTGTCCTTTTAGCCCAAACCGATGTATGTGTTTTGAAAGAATGCAAACAGTAGTGGTTTCAAAACACGTACTTGGCCCCAAAACAAAAACATGTCCTCCTTATTTAGCAACTGCTACTGACACTAAATGAGGAAGACAGTGATGTTCCTCTACCCCCCTTTACTACGAGTAAGAATGCTAAATAAGGTCATGCCCTTGCTTGTTGCACACGCAGACAAAGCTGTGAGCTAAACAGGGCCAGGTGAGGTCTAGACAGTGTTTTGAGGTTGGTTTTACATTCAAAGCGCTTGGCTGTCACTTTTATCCAGGGCCGTTTATATTAAGATAAGAGGTTCGGTGTGCTTAAGGACAAATGGCTTTTGACCAACTGTGTGGCACACTCTTCTAACCACCTTAAAAACTGTCAGCGCACAATATGCTCAAGACTATATCTGACTTTCAATACATCCACCAAATCCTCACTATCAATCAACACTTCCTATTGCGAATTTACTATTATTACACATAATTTTACATATATATAATTACACTTACATATATATAATTTACATATTTCACAAATTATCTCATGTGAACCGCTCAACCAGACTAAGTAAACAGGTCCCAGACAGACTGTAAAGTTGAACCCAGGTTACTACTGAATAATCCTTCCAATGGGAAAATAATTGGCTGCTGGGTGCATAAAGACGCAGTCACATTATTTCACTCCAGTGCACCCTTGCAGGCTGTTTCTAAAATAATCAATACTTGAGTATGATTAGAAATGTTGCACAATGCTGACAAAAAAGTGTTTTTTGTAGGCAACAAAAAAAGGTATAAATTAACAAAATATATGCATATAATCTGCATACTTAAATGCTTAGAAAACTCTGTTCTTTTATGTCAGTTTGATCCGGCTTTGACTTGATGCAGCTGTGTAACCACTGAGGATAGAACATGATGTGTCCTGTGAAAACACCAGGGACTCATTTACAGAAACTGAGATTAGAAAATTTATTTGCAGATGAAATTATGTAGTCTCGTGACTGTATGGTATATTAGTATGTGGTGCTACTGCGTAACTTATCATACCAACATTAACTGACTGCTTTTTATTTTGTGAGTCATACAACTAAAGTTTCAACTGAAATGATTAACTACTAAGTACTTTGTATTCAAGTTTTTACAAACATCATATGTGGTCTTTTCAAGATACTTGACAGTAGAGATTAAGAGATAGGGAATTTTATAGGGAATTTTAACAATGTGGTTTCTCTCATGGGCTTTAAAACATTCACATTATCAACTAGTCTTTTGTGGCCCTCTGTGTGCCTGTGATTTGGGGTGCGCATGGGAGCATGCTGCATGCATGTGCCAGCACTGAGCTAAGTCAGCAATCACAATACATGGTTATTTGTTGGATACAACGTGAAGCAATGAAGCTGTATATATTCTTCAGTTATTTATTCATTTGTCACAAAGCATTTGGCAATTAAAATATTTTTTTAAATATTAAAAATATTTAATAAGAGGCACATCTTATATAGAGTATTATTTAATAATTAATTTAAGAAAGTGTCACCACCCCCAGTCAGCTACCACCACAAAGAGAATAAAATTTTTTTGGGAAACACTGACTTGATAAGAGCTTTTTAACAGCAAAATTAAAATCATAGCTAAAAGAATAAAACATCCAAAATAGTTGAAATAATCATATTCATCGCCTGCAAGGTCACAAATTAACCAGCTAAACAGCACTGCTTACAGTCGCCAAAGAGGCAAACAGCAGGTGATGTTTTGCCCTTTTCTTTGCTCTTGTACTACGTCTATTCAGAATTTGTTCTCAGCAACACAGCTGCTTCTCCACAGAGGAGAGGAGACTTTCCATAGGGGAAAAATACCTCTGCCTTTCTGTTTGATCAACTTCCAATCCATCATCTCTTGTGTGCAAATGTTATTGAGTGTGTTCAGTGACCACAATTCACTTGCTCTGCTGAAGTCACAGTGGGATGATTTGTTGTGGGTGACAGTTACATCTCCGATCATATAATGATGGGCCACTATCAATAACACAGCTGTGTTGATGGTGGCATTAAAGATGTATGTGTGTGTGAGCCAGACGTACGTAGTGGAGTTTATAGTGGTGTATCCAGAAGGACACTCTGTAATACAGGCCCCGTTGTGGATGACATATTCATAGCAGCCCGACTCCCGATCCTGGTTCAACTTCTTCGTCTGCTTACACTGGTTGTGAAGTTCCTGGATTTGAACAAGAACAAAACACAAAACATGTATGTTTACACAAGTGCATGAGTTTACTATATCTACATTTGTGCTAAATATATGATATATATAATATGATATAATATGAGTTCGCCTTAAAAATTCCAGTTGTTACCAACCTGGCAGAAGGAGAAGCTGATGCAGCGCCAACCCCTGAAGACATAGTATCCAGGAGGACATTTCTCTACACAGGTGTTCCCATGCTGGAGGTTTCTGCAGGCCACACAGCTACTTGCATTACCTGGCTCAGAACAGCCACCCAGGCACTGGTCATGGCAGCACTGTCCCTGGCGGCTACACGCACCATGCTTACAGTTGTCCAAGCACACTGAGGAGAAGAAGGAGAGGAGAAAAGGGAGAGCAGTGGTTAATATCAGATTTGACAACAGTGGTCTCATGTTTTATTTAGTACTCTCATGATGTGTTCATGAAGATTGTAACTACTCCTGGCTTGGATGGCATTTGGAGATAAGTGGAAGACCAGTTGCCCAAAGTTCACAAAAATGCACAATTACCCTGAAGCAAAGGAATATAAAAACAAAACAACAAATAAACAGCATGGGGGTGCATGTAGGCAGGGATATTTCTCTCTGTCTCTGTCACTCTGTCTCACAAAACATTAAACCAAGAAGGGGCGGAGAGAGCCAAACCCTGTGGTCAAACTGACCACCAAGTGGTAGTTTGCTCTGATCTGAGAGCAACGATGGAACCACATGCATGTTTGGACATACATACACACATGAACATGGCTGCATGTACTATAAACAGGTGTTCTCAGCTCGGCCTTTTCCAAATTGCTCATTGGCTTACGTCAGGTTTCATCTGACCTATTGGGAAACAGCATTTGGTCAGTTGTGATTGGATTAGCAGTCAAGTTTGACCCGTGCACTGTAATGATCTAATAAACTAGCTGTTATTGCCTTGTCTGTGAGCCAGTGGAGACTCATTAGATCTCACCTTATAACAGGCACACAATGAAGGGTGCAAACAGGATAGGGACTCACCATTAGTCAGGGTTGGCCAGTATTTACTGTAGCTTTAAGTCCATTTTTAGTCTACTGTCATCCACTTTGGCAGGTAAAGAACCAGCAAGATGTCTAAAGTGATATATTGGCAGGTAAAATATCAGTGACTCACACCTTTAGATGACAACATAAGAATAGAGTCTCGATTTTCAATCAGGAAACTAAACTAAACTAAAAACACCAAACCAACAATCAGTGTTTCAGACATCTACTCCTTTCATTTATTTTGGAATACACTAGAAAAAACTGTTAAATATTTAGGCCATATCTGATCTCCGACTGGGTTTCCTGTTCATGACCCTGTGTGTTAATGGCCGTCCCTCACCATGTTTCTCACTATACTGTCAGCTTTGATATCATGTGCTAACTGAACCAAAAAGCGTCAGGGCAAGAAGCAGATCTAGGTCAAATAACAAGCTACAAACATTTCTTAGATTACGTGACCCTGCTTTGGGTCCTTTATAGGTGAGAGCAGCATCAAGGAAGGGAAGGGAGTCTGCATTTGGGAACATAACTTACATGATATCTGAGTTATTCTTACTATAAACAAAGCTAAAATCAGACAGTAGAACTGCAAAGCTACCTAACAGCTAAAATAATGGTAGAAATACTGTTTAGATCAGTGCATCAAACTGTTAAATAGATGAAAAATGCAATGGAGGCACAGTATGCCAACCTTCCTGAGATGCCACCTATGTGAGGACATCACATGAGCTCTCACTGCCAAGGATACAACTAGGACCCCCCCCCCTTTCTCCTGCATGGAAGGGCTGCCCATTGTGCTGCCTGAGTAAAAGCAGAGAGGACAAATAGGGTTGTGGCAGGAGGGGTGGAATAATGAGGTTAAAAGAAAGAACAATGACAAAAAGGACAGGAGGTCAAAATCGCAAAGAGGGAGAATGACTAATGTAGAAAAAACGTCATCTCTGACCTTCTGGGGTAGTTCATGCAGGGGTCGCTCCACTGCATTTTCTTTACTATGAGCTAGTAAACCCACCACTGCACACAGTTGTTTCTGACCCACAGAGAAAAATGCATAGCTCTCTCCTAGCCCTCCCCCTCTCCTCTGTCTGCTGTGTGTGTACATGCTGTGACCAAGGCATCACATAGCTGAGCAGGGAGGGCTGAGACAGCTCCCCGATCCAGCTCCTGCCTAGGATCCATGCCGGAGTGCCGCTCCAGCCCCAGATCCACCCTCAGCTTCAGCCAATGTGTTTGCTGGCTGGGGGAGGCAGCCATTCAATGGCCTCTTCCATGTTGGGAGGAGAGACGCCCAGGGTTAACCCTGGCCTTGCTGGGGCAGACAGGGGGCAGACGCAGCTAAGGAGCCAGCATGCCAGGGAAGATGGATCTACTGCTGCTGCGTTGGGTGAATTACAACCAGCTTAAGACAGGAGCATGGCCAAAACAGAGATAGGTGGATCTAGTAAATCAGCTTTACATCAAATCCATTCAATACATGGTCATGAATAACAGTTGTTTACATCGCCCTGTTATGATGATACAAATGTGCAATAAATCAATGTAGCACCCTGCTATTTTATTTTATTTTTCAGTTATTTTTTTTAAATTCTTACAAGGTATATTTACCCCTTTTCCTCTCCTGTTTCTATCTGATCCGAGCACAGAAGGGATTCAGAAGGGAGTACTACAGCAGAATAACACAACTACTGCAGCAGCATTATTCCCCATTCTGCTCACACTAGCGCTGGGCTACACAAGCTAGCTGCTGTGCCAAACATGCTCCAGTCAGCTCACTCATTCATTCATCCCCTCCTCCTCCTACTCCACTGTCCTCTTCTCTATCCCTCCTCTCCGCCACAGCCTCACCCTGCCCTGCACCACTATCTATCTAGCTATCTGCCTGCCTGCCTTTCTAGGCCACTCAGCCCCTCCCACTTTCATTCATACAACGCCTTGTTTTGTTTTCATGCTGGCTGGATGGGGGGATGGAGGGAAGGAGGCATGGATGGAGGGATGATTTCACTCATGCTTCAACAACAAGAGGAGGAGGCGGTAGCGTCCTGGAGAGTTTATCTCTCATTAAACTAAACACACATACACACATGTAAACCTCACTGTGTCATTCAATAATTTGCTTGCAGCTTCCCTCCAGACACGCACACGCACACACACACACACACACACACACACACACACACGCACACACGCACACATGCACACACGCGCACACTTCCAGTAAGGGTTTTAAATGCAAAGCCTGATCAAAGGTGTGCTGTGTTTACCTTTCATTTGGCCATGGCAGTAAAGAGCCCTGGCTGCTCAGTCCCCAGGGAAGGAACATGGGAGAAGCTGGGCAGCCAATAGCGTGCAGCCACACACGGTAACACTTCCTGCTCTTAACACATAAAACCTCCCCTTTAATTGGCAGTGTTGTCTACAGGCGAAGTGCTCGGAACAATAACAAACACGTTTTTACCCCAGAGCCATTTACTCAGGAGAACACATGCACGCACACACTCATCAACCCTCTTACACATACACATGCACACACAGCTGCTGGATTCACGTTTACTATATTTGGCCACAGTGGGAGTCCTAAGCTTCAAAAGCTTTGCTATAAACGTTTCGAGTGATCTGATGTAAGACATTCGCCCTGAGAGAGTAAAGGGGAGAGACGGAGGAGGGGAAAGAGTGTAAACAACAACACACTGATCGCGAGGAAGGAGAGCGATACTGTCATCAGAGGCGTCAATATACATGCAAGCGAGAGCACACAAACACAAATACAAGCACACACGCTAAGGCAAAGGTCTGTTTGTGTTCACTGCAATGGCCAACAGGAGAGTAACAGAGGAGGGAGAGTAGAGGGGGAATAAGGTGAGCTGAAGCGACAGTGAGGGAGAAAGATGGGAGGAAAACATTGAAGCCAAACATAAAAAGTGATGTAGAGGAGGAGAGAGTAATGGTAACACGATAAGGCTCTGGTGAACTATCCAGTAGATATATAGCAGTTTGAGCCCTTTAATCACATTGGGACATTTTTAAGCATAGATTATTTCCAAAATCACATTTTCCTCTGTTGAGGTCATATGAACGTACGTACAGTACATCATAGAGAGTATTGTTGTAATTGTATGATGTATACACATCTTTATTTACTAGTGTCCTTTGGGTCTTTCTTTAGTAGCAGCTCTTGGTGTCTGTATTGTTCTTTTAGTTTAGCCGTCTGTCATCGTGTGATGCTGCTATCGCGACCACATCTCCCCCTTTGGGGGTGTTGCTTCTGAGTGATTCATTCACACATGTATCTCATTAGGCAATCATGTATTCTCTTTGTCAGTTGGGAGTTTTATAAATCCTAAGCTACGTTCTTTTATCCAAACTATAAAAATTGTCAGATCCACTACTGTTGTTTACGCAGATGATGGCCTATAGCTGCAACGTGTTCATTATTTGCCACACATTATGCAAGAGGATTATTTATATGCGAGTGCTGTGATTCTGTTTGTTCTGTGTAGATAGCAACGACCGCGCACTCGATACATTGCTGGAGTATTTGAAGTTGTGCTGTCTACTATATTTCAAAAGGCACAATTCACAGCATTAGGTGGACGAATAGTTGTTAAGTAAGACTTAAAATATTACTTTGTTTGGGTTCACAGTTGGCTGGACAGAGTCTGAGAAAGATAGAAATCAGAAAGAAAGAAATCAGAAAGAAAGAAAGAAAGAAAGAAAGAAAGAAAGAAAGAAAGAAAGAAAGGAAGAAAGAAAGAAAAAGAAATCCGGCAGCAGTTGGAAAGTATGTGACTTATTACACTACACTTTTACTGCACTCAAAGTTCAAGTGCGGTCACAACAAAATATTTTTATAGATTTTATTTGCAATTCTGAATATGTGTATATTTTCCAACCTGTATTAGAGGATGAAAAGAGAAGTAGACAGTCATACCCTTCCCTTCCCTCTGCAACAGCCACTCCCTCTCAGGGTTATTGACACACAGATAAAGAGCAGCCATTATGCAAGCAACTTTCCAAACACAGGAACCTGAGAGGCGTCTACGAGTTTACTCATGTGTACTTGCAAATATCACGATATTTGCCTGCTGTTACAAAACTGTGTGAGGCCATCACAACTAATAAGTAAATACACAGATAACAGTAAGGACTCAACAGTCAGAAGTATCCCCCCCCCCCCCCTTTCTATCAGCACTATTTATATAATTCTGTGTAGCTGTCACCAAGACAATGACGACCATGACACTCTGTGGTGTCTCTTTACAGAGTGTGTGTGACTCACACAATGAAGCCTGAATCCAAAATGGTTAATGTTTGGACAAGACATTTATGCATGTCCACAAGGTCTAACGCAGACCAGCTACGTGCAGGGACTCATCTCTGAACAACACACACACATCACTCAGTAATGAGATTGGGTGGTTATCCATGCCAAGATGTTCATGTCTGTTTCATGTCACTGAGAGACAATGGCACAACCACATTGTATATATTGCAGGTGGAAACTAAGACACAGTCAACCATAAAACACTCTGTCAATCAACATTTGAAAACATTAAGTTTGTTTTTGCCAAGCTAAGCTCAAGGTGGATGTGATGCACCACACAGGACTGAGAGGTAGTTTAGACAAACACAAACATTTTAGGATAATTTGCACACATTCATAGGCACCTTAATGTAATAGTCATTTATCCATGTTAGACAATAATGAATGTACAGTTTAAGTACAAAACTAACAGCATACTGAACGATAAATCTGAAACCTCCTGTATAAAATCTTATATAAAAATAAGTGACAGTAAGGAAAGCAAAGGCAGAGCACCCAGACAAGAGAGTTTCCATTGTTTCAAAGTATCTGTGTGTGTGTGAGTGTGTGTGTCCTATTGGCTAAATGACCCAGACTATATTGGGTTACTGATGGTTGGAACAGGCTGAAAGAGAACAGGGCTTGTCTCTCTCACACACAAACACACACACACACACAGTTCATGCAGCGGTCTCTACTCCTTTTTAGTATTACACCAAACCTTCAGTGATAGCACATCAGGATGGCGTATTCGCAAATGCTCTTGCAAATTGCTTCGTTTAGGTTCTTCTGTTTGCTGGTTGTGTCCAGTTCAAAACCAAAATAATTTAGCATTAAGTGTTCTTTGCCACAAAAAAGCTCTTCAATGATTGGATTTGGTGAAAAATGTCATGCGCGAGTGCATGCGCAGCACACACCTGTGGGCTGACGTGACCAGTTGGAAAAATTTCAACACATCGACCAACCCTATCACCAACTCGTTTTGTTGATTTTTGTTTGCTTACGAGTTCTCTGTGTCACCGCTTCCATTATAATTCATCAAGATAATCACGGAGTACGGAGAGGATCTTTTTTCTCTCCGTCACACATATGCGCACACTCACACCCCTTCCATATCTCTGCATACCTGCCACAACATGTCTAGTTGTTCACTTACATAAACATTAGCACTTTGTCAACCCCCCCTCCCCATATTAAATACAGAAGGCCTGTTCATGTTGGCAAGAAGGCTCTAATATGTCCGTCTTTGCTGCCAACAGTCAATAAAATGACGTCAGGCCAATGTCACAACAAGTTACACCCGTTACCACGCTGTTATGAGCAAAACAGAGTGTCTCAGTATGTCCACGGTGAAATAAGCACGTATAGTTTTTATCAGCAGTGTCTTGCTTCACACTCATTTAACTGCTTCCAAGTGTAATTACATTCTGCTGCTGCTATTGGCCACTAAAAAGCTCAATCAGAGCAATTGGAGCTTTCTTGCTTTGCTCAAGGACAATTCATGAGGGAGCAGAGACCTTTGTCATCCACTCAGAGAGGCCAAATTTTCCTGACTGATGATTGGATCGAACCATTCTGATCGCAGCAGTCTTCTCTGATGTCGGGCCTGCTGTCGCCCCGTCCAGTCAATCTTCTGTTATACAGTATGTAAGGTTAGCTCTTTATCAACAGCTGCCGTAGCAATAAATACTAGGTAAATCTCAGTGTAGGGTCAACAGGCGAGCATGAACTGAAGGACCATGAACACACACTAACATGTAGACAACAAAATGAAAGGGTGAATCTGGCTTAATGAGCATGGTTTTGCTCTCTGCATTGTCTGTCTGTTCATTGATTTCGTTGTCTGTGTCTTCCTGTGTGCTGGCCAGCCCTGCTGGCCCATCTTGTTACCATGGAGATGAGTCCAGACATAGACTGTCTGCAGTAATTAGCTGCATGCACCCAACAGGCATTTTCTTAGATTCCCCTCTAGTCATCATTTGTGTATTTTCTTTTTATCATAAAGCCACATTCTTTTCATCTCTCTATCCCTTTAAGATCTGCACTTTTCTCTCCTCTCCCCGACTAATTCCCCTCTGTTGTCTCCTCCCCTTCTCCTCTTGACCCTCCTTTGCCTGTTTCCCTTCTTCTTCTGTCCCACCCAGCCCTAGTCTCTAGCCCCAGGTGACAAATCTGCTCCTCCAGAAAGCCACAGCCACTAGATCTCATTACAGACACTCAGGACGGAGCTAATCAATACGTCCCACTGATGGCCCTCCTCGCCACTCCCTTATTCTTCTGTCCTCCAACACATCCATGGTTAGTACCCTCCGCACTCATCCATCCTCATCCCTCCTTCCTAACCCCTCTTCTGTTACATCCCTCTGTTCATTGCCATATTTGTGCCTTCACCCCTCCTCCTTACCCCTCTATCCTCCTTCTCTTCCCTCCTCCGTGCCACATCCTTAATTTTGTCACACTGCCACCAGCCGCAGCATTTGCTGCTGGCTGCACTTTTTCTGACATCCACATGCAAACATGAAATACACACACAGAAACAAAGACACGCTAGGACCATAAACACACGTTTATGCAGACACTGCTGCAGTCAACACAAATTCTCTGTTTCTCACTCCCTCTCTCCCACCCACACACACACACACACACACACACACAAAAGCCAGAAGTAGTCATAACTGACATAACTGAGATCAACAAACAGTCTTTCTCATACACAAACACACGTACAGGCACGCACACACACACACACGCACACACAGGGAGAGGTCCGGCAGGTTTTGCTGACTGGACAGTTTGGTGACAGTGGGAAGGTGATAAAGAGAAGCAGCAAGTGAACATCCATCTAGAGAGTGAGACACCTGCATCACCGGCCTCATGATTTTCCTTCACATCACAACCACCGAGGATCACTCATTCACACACCCACACACACCCACACACACCCACACAAACCCACACAAACCCACACACACCTCTTCATAAAACTTTAGCCTGTCGAAGAGACCCAGCACCATGTCTGGGCTGATATCAGGTCAGTGATTCATTGAGTCTGTGCCATGCCTTAAGAGACACATGCATCAAACAATGTGGACCAGAGTGGGAGAAAATTGGTGTCAGCCGTTCCAGTATCATTTCAGTTTGACTCAAATGATGTTTGATACAATTTCTGCTCCTGCTGGATGATCACTTACAAGTTCAGTCCCCTGCAATTTGACCAGCAGCCACCCTCTCTGTCCCTCATAATCGATCAAACTCAAGCCAGTAAATCCGCTGGGCGATCAGCTTTACCCTGAGATTGGTTCAAGACAATCATCTCTGAATATTTTTCTTACTCAAACATGGACTCCTCCAGACTTCTCCCCTGCACTGTTGCAGCAGTTGGCCAAAGAGAAAAGCTCTGACTCAAAACCCGACTGCAGTTCCAACATCTATCATGTCACATCGGAAATTAAATGCTTGAATAAATTAAAGGACACCTAACACTATTTCCAATGTCTCCAGCATTCCAGCTCTATACACACAAAAAACACAAGCTGCCACAAAGAAGTGCAGACAGTTATCTGACATCTTTAACTGGGCACTACTAAGTGCAGTTTTATGGATTGTAGTTGTGCTTAGATAAATACCCTGTTTCATCTGGGTAATTTAATCAGTGGCACTGAGTGGCGGCCCAGTCATGACTAAGGTGTTTTTAAGCCTTCTCTTTCTGCCTCAATGGCCCATTATCTCCTCATATTAGCCACAGAAAGAGAGAGGGAGAGAAAGGCAAAGAGAGAACTCAAATTGCTCTCGCTCTCTCTGTGTCCTCAGTTGACACAGAGAAATGTTTATCAAAAGGGCTGATTGTCACAGATTCCATCTCTTTCTCTTTTCCTCTTTCCTTACTCCATCTCTCTCTCCTCTCCTCTCCTCCCACCACTACCTCTGCTTCTCTCCCTCTTCCCTGCCTTTCTTGTGTTTCAGGGGCTTTGAGTTCAGCCAGCCCTTACGACTGGACAAAGAATTTGCTGAGGGTGCCGCGCATCTTCTAACAAGCCATGCTGGAGTAGTCCTGAGAAGACTAGACCCAGGCACCACGGGATTTAGATCTTAAATGAGTAATCAATTAATTAATGAGTTGACTCACAGAAAATTAATGTGCAACAATTTTGATATTTGATTTATAGTTTAAATAATCCCTCCAGTAAATTAGTTTACATCTTCTAAAATGTGAACCCCATGCTTTACTTTGCTTTGTATAATAGTGAACTGTGATTTTTTAGACTAAACATTTAATCAATTAATCGACAAAGTAATCATCAGATAAGTCAATAATAAAAATAGTTGTTAGCTGCAGCCCTACTTGGAATATCTTTGCTTGGAGACAAAATGAAAGGTCAGCCCAAGTTTTTGGAATCTTTACTGGGTTACATTTGTGTATAAACAGAACTGGCTCATAGATAAAAGAGAGGCTAACAATACAGACACACAGGGGCAGTTAAAGATCTATCAACAAGCATACGGGCAAATGTGAAGACAAACATACATGCAGAGACAGAAGAAATCAATCTAGTACAGGTAAACACAAACAGTCTCAGAAACCAAAAGCACCAGAAGAAACAAGAGATTAACCCACATAAACAACAACACAGACACAAGTAAACTTAACCCCTTCCTTACACACACACACACACACACACACACCACCACACACACACACACACACACACACACACACACACACACACACACACACACACACACACACACACACACACACAAAAGCTCCATGCTCCTGTGCTTCTGCAGGCTGGCCAGCTGCACTGAGCAGTAGGCACAGTGTGGGGGCCAGAGCGGGATGGCTGCAGTGCAGATGCTAGCTGCCCTATTTCATATTCACAGCATAGCACTAAGCAGAGCTACGGTACACAGACAGGCACACACAAATACACATATGCGCGCACACACGTGCAATCATGCACACGGAGCAGAGCAACTGATGGCAAGAGAAAAACACAATACCTAACAGCACAGATGTCATTTGTGAACTTTCAGAACAGATGATCAACCTCCCAAATGTTGGAATATTGTGTGGAGGACTCAAAAGGCACAAACTGATTTTGTACAAAGAGAAAAACACAGGTGCCGAAAAGAAATTAATTAAATCACAGAAATATCCAATTTGAAGCTTCCATGTTAGTTGTATTCTGAGTAACTCAGTTAGGAACATGTATCTTTTCAAAATGTGGCCAGATGTCATTTTAAGTGCCCTCACTGCTCTTTGTATCAGACTAATACAAGCACTCCCATCCTGCCCGTCTCCTCTTGCCATTCATATCCCACAATGCCTCAGGAAGGCTATTTATTCTGGGAGGAAGGAGGGAAACTCTCCATCATAACTACAAGAAACAGGCTTGTCACAAGGGGTCACATACACACATTCACTCATCTTATGTCCAAAACACACCAAAAATACAGTACACAGGTCACATGTCTCAGACACGTGAGGTTCCAGCATCGTTCTTTTGTTCTGAGACAAGTGGCCCTCCCTTCCTGCCCCTCGACCTCTGACCTCAAGACTGGAGAACAACATTACAGTTGCCAGCCCTGACTCAAACTGGATTAATAAGTTATTATTATCTACTTGAATTGCTTACGTATATGAACATTTTAGGCTGTGGACATTTTAAAAAGTGTTAGTGATAAACTGACATCTTCTTACTGTGACCGTCTCATCTTTCTGACCGTCATATTTTCCCATCAATCTGCATGTTAAAAGAGTACATGTCAGGTACACAACATCCTTGAGGAGTTGAAAAACCCTTCAGACTTTGACAAAAATAATTCATTGTCTAATACTTTGGCATGGGTTTCAAGGGCCCTTGGTCATGAAATGTGCTTGGGTTATAAAGTCTAAAACATGGTGATCATAATATCTTCGCCCACAAAAACAGAAGTCATGGAACTGTGGTTATCAATTCACCATCATCCCTCACAACCTCACTTCAAGTTGTCGAAGCCTCGGTTTGACCTCAATGAGAGCCATCTTTCCATCAGCAGAATGAGTGGCCAAGAAAAACAGCTGAGAAGACTAGCCAGGGGTCTCCTGAGTCGGTGCGCAGGGACTGATTATGGAGAGTGTTAGTCATAAGCAAAACAGTGTAAACTCAGTTTCAGGCTCAAATGCGTCAAAGGAATTTGAGGAAAATTGGGAGATGCCTTGCTTCTGTTTGCTCTACTTTTTGGTCGTCCATCTATCTGATCACATCCCACGTTTGTTTTTGTCCTGAACGGGACATGTTGGTGGGAAAACCAAGGACTGGAAAAGAACATTGGGTTCAGCTGGTTACAAGGGTTTCTTCACTGAAAAACAAATGTTATACATACCAAAATGTTTTCAGAAAACGTATCAAACTTTAATCAGCCTAACAAAATTAATCAAATTTGAGATTGTTCTTGAGTTACTGAGTTTAAATTAGAAAATGAAGAAAGAAAATGCAGCTAACTGACATTACTTGTAAAATGGCCTCATTTGGTTTTTATAAGTCACACTCACTGTGATTTTAACAAAAAAATCTGTCTGAAACAACCATCCTATTTTGTTTAATTGTAAACAACTGACCCCAGAACAAGAGTATACCTAAGCTTCTGTAGCAAAATAAGACTATAACTAAAATGAGCCATTTAGGCTTCATTCTGTTAGGGATAGCTCAGGAGCTGCAGACCAAAGCAGAAGCCAGATGTGGACGTTTCCAAGTGAACTCCATTTTAGATCAAACTCTAATAATCCAGACCAATGCAACAGGCGCTGACACGATTCAATCAATCATCCCAACACCTCCCATCAACAGCTGAAGGTATTTCTAGCAACGAAGCGTGTGATCAGGTAGTCAAAATCCTTGCAAAGTCCTCAAATCCCACATGAAACATCACTTCCTGGTCTAGACTATGTAGAAATAGTATTCATACTATGCAGTTTATACTGTGATCTCTGCTCTTTTTTTGACAAGACTAATATATCTGCTGACTGATATGTCTGATGATGGCTCACTGTCTGCCTGCCAGTCCACCCCTCAAACATGCCCCTGTTGTAATGCTAATACGGCGCGGGCTGCTCTAAAACCTCCCCTAATTAAAATCTTAGTTCCAATAACTGCCAGACTAAAGAGATTTGCCATAAGCACACACTATTAACTGCCGAGCAGAGAATGAAGGGAGATTATGTGCATGTGTTTGTGTATGTGCATGAGCATGCATTCACGTGCCAATGACAAGAATTTTGTATGGGAGGTACAGACCACTGCAAGCCACAAAATAAAATAAAATACTAACAAAACATAACTCAACAGACACAAATCTTACACCTTTGATGTAACAGAATCTATAGTGACAGGCCATGAACCGATGCTACGGTCACTCTGGTCACATACTGTGCCCTCACATGCCCACAGTGAAGACGGGAGGGAGGAACAGAGGGCAATGCTGATGCAGCATGTGAAAACAGAGTGCGATACGCAACCCAATGCAGTGATACAGATGCCCAGGAGAAGTGAGCGGTTGATGGAAGGAGGGTGGGGGGGGTGGGGGGCAGAAGGGTGAAGCTCATGGAGTGGGAAGGAGGGAAGGAGCCGAAAGGGAGAGCCAGAGAAAAGCCTCGGCGCTATGGACAAGACTGAGGACGATACATAAAGGATAGGGACACTGCGGAGGGTGCAGGCACGTGGCCCTACGAGGGAAACAATTAGCAAAATAACAGACAGCATGGATTCAACAATCCAGGGTAAAGAGCTCTCCGTTTCTGTCCTCCTATCCCTCACTCACTCACTGACTCTGATCATTTCGCTTTGACAAACACCCCTCCCCCAGGCTTGTTTTTCTCTCCTGGTACAGGAATTCGTGGGGCGTCTCCTCAAAAACAAGATTAAACGGTGGACACATCATTTACCTGAGGAGGGCCATTAGAGATTGGAGTTAAATTTCAGTTAGAATTCACATTCTGAATATGTTTATACTTCCACAGAAATAATAATTATTCAAGATATATTTAAAGTAGCCTTTTTATTAGTTGGTTTGAATATAATGTGTGATTACATTAATAATTGTCTTGACATGCCTATGTTTACTCAGTGTTTTCCAGGTTTGACTTTCTCTTCAGCACATGAATGCACCACACAACCAAACTATTCCAGTTAATCTGTGCTCTAACCTGTGTTGCATAAAATACATACAAAAATAACTGAGCTTTGACACAAATAAAACCGGGCATGATTATTCCTTCTCTCATGATGAAAGCTGTATATCAGCATTTTGATACCCGACACTAATTTATAGACAACACTGCATGAACTGAAAAGACTGAGTATAGGAATTTAAAAAGGATATGACAGTAATTCAGTAGGTTTAATTCGAAATTAGTGCCAACCTCAGTTTCTCACTTCTCTGTCTTTCACTGCCTGTTTCTGTCTGCGAAGCTGCCAAGTGTGAGACTGTGAGTAAGAAGGAGGAGCTGTTCTTTCACTGTAAGCCCCAGAGGAGAAACGAAAGAGAGCTTCTGCACATGCACAACATTTTATTTTATCTTGGATTTCACATACGTAGCAAAAGCAACTAAGACTGTTTACAAACTCCGTCCTGAGAAAGTTAAGCACTGCAGTGATGGAACCCAACATGCATCTGTGTCTGGCACTGCATCCTCGAAAGTTAAATGAAAGGTTTTCCCTTCCATTGAGAGGCTGAGCTGCTGCGCCTACGTGTTTTTGTGGAGCGCGGTAAGCCAAATGAACGTAAAAAGGAATTTCGGCAGCATAAAAAACATCGGTCAGAGTTCTATACACTGACAAAACAGAGAAAAAAATGAACAGAGAGGTGGTTTGATCTCAAACATAAAGGTAAGCTGGCAACAGGAATGACCTGTTGTTTGGATGAACGTTCGTGTGACAGGTGGTCATCACCAAGCTAATCAAAGAGCTGATTGGATATTTCTCTGTACCAGCAATTAATTAGTAAAATTAATGTAATTACAACCATTGATATGGTACGCCTCAACAAAGAATAAATGAGGCAGAAACATTGTTTGTTTTTTTTGCTAGAGAATAATTCTTGTTGCTGTTAACAACAGTAATAGCATAAACCGAGAAGATGGAACTAATGTAGCCTAGAGATATTCATGTACTGAATTCAGTTAGGTTAGCCAGCGGAGCTAGTTAGTTGACGTTAAAGACACTTGGATTAAACTAACGTTAGTATCTACCATGGCTTGGTAGCTAAACAAAGTTATGCTATGTTCATATGTAACTCTTTTTCTGAAGCTCAAGTCAAAGTATTTTTTTCATACACATATTTTTCAAAAGAAAAACGCTGTTCCAAAATGCAGTAAAGAGCCTTTGTTACCATAACTTATACTAACCTACAGTCAGGGTTAGGTAACAGGCTAGCTTTGATTTGATTGCGACTTTCAGTACAATAAGTGTTTTCTTTCACACACATGGTAAGGATTATGGTTGAAAACAACAACAACAAAAAATAACTTAAAATAACTTAAAATTTCCTTTGAATAATTTGAAACCCCACCCACCACCACCCCCATAACCCAGACAGCAGCTAAGACCTGGGGAAAACCCTGTGAGAGAAAAAAAACAAAAAACATGCACTTGAATGGTCTGTTCTGGTGATTAAGAAACATGTATGCTACAGTTTAACACTTTAAATAACTCGTTTATTAGATACTTTACTTATAATATAGAAGATAAATGAAAGAATGAATCGGCTGCCCTTCATTGTTCAGTGCTATTAAAATCATAATGTAGAATAACAATATTACAGAATCAAAATATTTAAATCCTCCGTCTGCTGATTCCAGTTCCTCGGGGATGAACATGCACATGCACTTTTTCAGATCTCAAGATAATAAAATCTGTAGCTCTACTCAAAACATGTTTGCCTCTTAAAATCCAAACAACAGTCTACAAACTATTACCAAGAATTCAGATATATCAGAAATACAAACCACATAATCTCCTCTGTTGGGACATAACACGCTGCTGCCTGCTTTACTGAACAGTGACCTATAACAAAGAGTTGCGCTCAAGGCTTCAAGTGCCTTTGGATGTTTTGTAGCTATAATTGACTTGATCCTGCACTCTGGTGTCTACAGTCCAAATTTGATAATAACATAAACGGCAAGTAAACAAACAAAAACCTATATTGCTGCAGGTTCCACCAGCCAGCAACAAGTTTAGAAGTGCTCGTCTTGGTGTTTGATGCATACTTAGATCCATTACGTCTCTGGCAGCGTGCACTACAATGGATGAGACGCCGTTTTATTCTGAAAACAATCACAAGCTGTTATAGCTGCAGCTTGGGCAAAATGTAGACATTTGAGGCAGAGAGTAGAGAGGAGCTGAATCCTTGGCCAGCCTCAGATACACGCCAGGCTCAGGCACATGGCGTTCTTCAGGGGCCTGACTGAAAAGCAAACCCCGGCTGAAGGATTTACACAGCGGGGTGACTGCTGGAGAAGAAGGATCCAAACACAAAGGACTACTCATTTATATCGTATGGCCATATGTGTGTATGTGTGTGTATGCGGGTATGCACATACATAATACATGTACACCAGGGTATAGGACAAAAGAATAAGGAACACAACACATACATTAGGAAGGGGAAAAGGGTGTCAGGGGACTGAAGAGGCACAGCTTATCCTTGGGGGCGCAGGTGTTGTCAACAGAGGCCAGCAGCCTGGGGGAGTGGGTGGGTGGCACACAAAGAGAAAAGCCTTTCACTGAAACACAGCCGCCAGAGGTAAACAGGGAGAAAGAAAAAACTGACACTACCTGTGCCTCGTGGCAGGTTTTACCTCCGCTGCTGCTAATAAAACGTGGATAAATAACAAAGACAGTAAATAAAATGCTCCCAAAATTCACCACTGCAATTTAAATATCTTGCTTTCCTGTCTCCAACAAAAACACTAGTTTGCAGTTCATTTCTGAGTGCCACGAGATAACAACCTGTGACGCTCACACCAGAGCGACATTCAACAAGACTAGGTGAAAAACCTAGTATATGCCTGGACCGTGCATGGTCAACGTGCGAAACTGAGGATGTAGTTGAAAACTGCTGTAGAACCGCTGTAAACAACTGACATCATCGCGTCCTATTTGCATTCTGCCTAGTGTCAGCCGGTTTTAGCCCTTTATCTCTTTGCTTCTCCCCGCTCTGTGTGAATGCAGCTCAGCTGGCTACTGTACAACTGTTATTCCAAGAAATGCTGCCGTTGTGTGTGTGTGTGAGAGGGAGAGTAAAAAAAAACAAACATTCACGTGTGATGAGTAGGGAACAGATTGTGGAGCAGTGGCATTAACACACTTGCATAGTCACACAATAACAGGTGGGTTTCCTATATATCTCAAGTGTGCTTAATGATGAGATTAATGAGAAAACCTGATGAAGCAGGTATGTGAGACAGGTTGGTCTTTCTATTGTTTTTACTTGCTGAAATCACTAAACAGCAAACAAGCAGAAACAAACTGCTCAATGAGTTTTTACTGTGCCGAAGTTTCTGTGGTTAGCTTCAAAATATGATACTTGCTTTGACACCACAACACCACTGTATAACAGATGTGATCCCCTGCCACAGAACATTGGATGGGCAGAGGTAAACAGCCACGTGTGTGTGTGTGTCTTTGTAATAAGATTTTAAAAAGTAGAATGAGGACTAAATTAAATCAGCGCAGAATGGGGAGTCTGGGCGGTCAGGGGAAGAGCGGTTAACAGGAGACAGTAAACAGGTATTGGTGATTGATGCTATCAGCGGCCATGGTCGGCTCCTGGAATAAAGAAGCGTTCACAGAGGGACCTGTTGACAGTGGTGTGTATACAGCAAATATTATGATTCACAAAGCAGGAAATCAAACTACTATTTTGTTTTAATTAGGTGTCTTGCATATTAGATTTCTGTTATTTTCACCCTGTTTGGTCTTTGACATGAATAAAAGAGGGCATTGCTATTCACTGGGACTGCTTAAATTAATCACCTTCAATGGAATTAGGGATGTAAATTTTAAGCAGTTTCATTAACTGATTGGCAGCCACGTTAATGATCAATAATCAGCATAAGTCTAACCGCTGCAGAAACTAACACATAGGAAATTGATGACCTTGGGATGCTTTACTCATGGTTAATATATTCTTGATTGATCAAACTCTTACTCACGACTATCCCTGCCTGATTATGAAGTCACTTAAGTCAGAAATAGCAAATGAATATAATCTGGAGACAGAAGATAAACCATTACATTTGACATTTATGTTAAAACAAAATAGAAATACGGAGTAATATAGGTATATATACATAGAGTAAGACTACCGCTTTAATCAAACCACCAACAGCAATCACAGTAAAAGATCTAACAAACTTGGCCAATAAGCAACTAGGGGCGATACGGTCATCCAATCAGCAACCACAGACGAGGAGCACCATGCATCACCACGGCTATTTTTCTGCAGTCGAGGAAAGTGCTATCGGCACATTTATCTCTGTCAGTGGTACACATGAGACGATGAGACTGGAGCATCTGTCTCAATCTACACGTGCACACACTGTCCACAGTGTGGACTTATGGAGCTCCAGACAGTTCCTCCTACAGACATACGTCCCTTCAAAGAGAACGGGGAGCTGAGTTTGTCATCCAAGCTGTTCTCTGCATCCCTCTCTCCATCACTGCTATCCACTCTGCAGAGGGGGTAACACATACAAGAGGCACCCCTACACACACACACACACACACACACACACACACACACACACACACACACAGCTGAGCACTGACTTTGAACAACATTAACAGAACCATTAAGGGCAGGCGGCTGGATGTTTATGTTTTGATTTAAAAAATTCACTCCCACACTCAATTACTGATCTATTCATTCAAACATTAGTCCTGATTCAGTAATATATTAAACTCTATGGTCATTTTCTCTGTCTGAATGAGGCCTGTTTTTGGAATTACCTTTCAATGCAAACACCTCAAATGTTCTCCAGAATGACCATGGAGTTGAATCAACACTTCACTGACATGGTCTCAACAAAAAGGAAATGTGATAAGCTTTATATATTTCTAAATTTGCTCAGTGTACATGAAAAACTATAAATTAGAGACAAATAACAACTATCAGCACCTACATTTTTTGTGGTCCTATCCCTGCCATTGCTACCAACATCCTTTTGTTAATGTTGACCCCCCCCCCCCCCTTCTGCTAATGTTAACCCCTCCAGCAAGCATCGCACTTCCACTAATAGGAGCCACGCCCAGTTCCTCCCTTGGTGTTACCATTCCTGCTCTGGTAGGAAGTGAGGGATAAACACACAAACACACTTAATAGGACCCAACTCTAAGCCTACCTCCATGTGCACATGTCTGCACAGGCACACTCACACTAAGATATTCACCTCTGCTCCCAGACTCCCCTCTACCCACAAGCCCTTGCAACCAATTAGTTTAGTGGAATTGGCCAGAGGGGCGCCCCTCTCCTTCCAAACTCTGCCTGGATTGGTCGAGCCAGGCGGCAGAGAGAGAGATGGTGGGCGATAAGGGGGACATACGCCAGCATTGCTCCCGGCAGCTTATATTTTTATGTGGGTGACAAGCAAAGCCATTTGTTACCAGACGTGTCAGAAGCCTAACCTGTTTTCTAAGTTTCCCACTCACATCCAAAATCCAATACAATACACAAACAAGTATAAAAAGTAAATCTTACGATAAGACAAGAATTCACTTGGGAGGGTTTTTTTTTCCTTGGCTTCTTATTTCAGAAGCAGCCACCCTGAGTGGAAACAGCAGGTCCAAAATGGTGGTTTGTGCACTGGGTTAGTTTGCTAGAGACCTGAGGATGGACCGGTGGTGGTGTTGTGCGTCTGCTAATGTCCACGGCCCCATCCCGCGTGATTGATATAAATTGTACTGGGTCACATGCTTGCTGTCCACACACCAGAAATATTGTGGGTCCAGTTGATCTCATTAACCCAAATTCTGAGTTGTGTAGGTCAGATGTTGGTCCAGAACACACAAGCAAACTAAAAGAGGAAAACCGACAGCACATGACAACCAAATTCCTCATGAAAAAAAAAAAATCCTCATTCCACTCTATGTCAAGATAGAAATCGCACAAGGAGCAGTCAGATGATATATGGTATACAGAGTGCGCACACAGAAACACAGGTGCACCAAATGTCATCCAAAGTACCAGCAAAACATAGTTGCGAGAGTCATCTATGTCGTGTGTGTAGAACAGACAGCAGAGTGCAGTATGTCTGGCTGACAGGCTGCGAGCAGAGCACCAGAGCAGAACTTTTTTAGTTGCAACAATGCTATCACAAGGCCCTGGCCACCCGACACTGGAGAGAGGAGGCAACAGCCATGGCATCCTAAGTATTAGCTGGGTTGGACGTCATTCTGGTGATTCACACACAAACGCACGAGTCGTAAGGGGCTAGCTCATTAGCTCATAGTCTATATTAAGGACAGGCTATGGTCCCTAGTCAGTGTTATCTCCAATATATATTAGGAGGCACAAATAACAGAAGAGGGTGTTTGAATTTGCGTGCAGCTTGCTCATATTGGAAAGGCCTGCAGAGTTCCTTCTAAAATAATAATATTCTAATTTATCTACATATTTCATTACATGCCAAGTTATCTAATCACACTCTGCTGCACTCTACCATATGATGAGAAGTTAATCTAAAGGCTTCGTCTACACATAATGTGTTTTGTAGTTGTCATCTCAGACACTTTCATTTTCATCATCACTGCTCTCTCAGTGCATCACTTAACATGTACTTAATCTTACTTTAGTTTTTCTTTTGAAGTGCTGCAGATTTTTCGTTTAGACTTCGGGTTAATTCTTTTAACTCACAGGGACATTTTCATACATGTCTTCTGTTCTTTCCTTGTCGATACCAGTTGCATCTGCGTTGCAGCAACAACCAAAGTAAATTAAGTGTACTACTCTAAAAATTGGGTGCACTTTTTCTATTATTTTTAAGACTTACAATAATACCATAATAAACTTACCATGTTTGAAGGAATGTAGTAACATTTCACTTACTGGTCTGAACAGCACCTATGCCATGACATCAGAAAGAGCCTTTGTTTAACTATTGTAAACCGTTGATATATATCAAGACTGTTATTAAGCAGATGATTAAATGACACAAACTGCATTTGACTAACCAGACTATATCAAAAAATAATATTTGTAAAAACCTCAGTATGATGTGTGTGAGTCCCTATATGCTCATCAAAATCTATAATACAGATAGATTCCTATAGAGAGTCATCACTGCATAACTCTAAATTCATCTCTTGAGGTAAAAATGACAAATTTTTGCTCCAGATTCTCATTTGTATGAATTTTCTGCTCTTTTTTTCTCTTACATGATAGTAAACTGAATGTATTTTTCACTATTTTCTGATATTTAAGATCAAATGATTAATAAATGAATAAGGAAAGTAATCGGCATATTAATCAATATACAAAATAATCGTTAGCTGCTGCTTTTCTTTGAGCAGCTGTCTTCATCTTCTTCTGTAATGCATTTCTCTCTTTTACACTTTCCCTTAGTTGGGTGGAGAGTGGCTCTGAGAAACACACCCCCCATTCAAACAGACGAGAAGACACAAACACACCATCATGTAATAACACAAATGTGTCTGAGGCCACACACAGAACGTGTGCAGGAGAGAAAGGAGAGGAAAGAAAGAGTTAGAGGCACTAAGCAGTCACAAATTACAGATGGAAAGTGCTTCTTACACAAACAAAAAAAATCTAAAATTCAGGCTTTTGCCAACAACACATGAGCTGTGGACAAACATGTCATGACCAATCACATGGGGAGTAATTCAGACATGCACCAATCACAGGCACACACACTGCCAAGGCGGCCATCTTTAGTAACAGGAGCCAGGGCTGACAAGTTTGGTCTATCATTTTGAGGCCCAGAAATTCCTGCATGTCTGCATACCACAGCATGGAAGGGGAAGGAAGAGGGGGAGAGAGGGAGAGAGAGCACACAAAGCAAAGGAACAGAGGGACAGAGAGAGAAAAAAAAAAAAAGGAGAAGGGAGGGAGTGCAGAAGGAGGATCTTTCACATAAGGTGGAGCAACAGAAGCAGGGAAGAGAAACGGGGAGAGAAAAAGAAAGACAGGGAAAAACCATTTCTTCTCTTTTTCATCAGACTGTTTTCGCGGCATCTGACGCTTTTTCCAGGCTTTTCCACGCATGGCTAGACGGCTAGACTTCCCATACATGTCGGTAAAATTATAAACTGCATTCATTCCTCATGAGGGCAGCGGGGCCATCAGAACGTAGTGGGGGGAGATGTAAAGTGCAGGGAATACATACTACAATGATGACTGCAGTCTTGTCCTGTGCTACAATTTTCTTCTACTGTTCAATACTGACACTGTACAGTAGAGGAGACAGAGACGACCGTGGAACAGCAGCAGCCATTTTTACTGCAGTCTTATAACTGTGTCACTACTCTGGTATCATCAGGTGATGCATTTAGGCAAAGAGATCTGTCTTACAAATATATATATTAAGATATCAAGGAAGAGAGTGGAGATTGCATAAGCAGTCAAAGGAGTTTATAGGCCTAATGTTTTATTTTTATTAATATTCAGCAAAAAAAAAGTAGCCTTTTGTTTTAAGATGATCAAAAATGAACTACAGATTAAGAAAACGCCTCAATTTAGGGAAGCGTGACCTGAGATGAAACTTAACACTGTTGGTTTCAACATTCACAACCTCATCCTCTGACCTTGTGCCCTGGTCCATTACTTAAACCAGGGTGCATATCTTCATATCCTGTGTCATATCCTTAAATATAAACACACACACACACACACACACACACACACACACACACACACACACACACACACACACACACACACACACACACACACACACACCACTGGTTGGCACCAAGATTAATCCAACTATTTATCTTACTAGTTTCATTATTCTTTTATGAATATTACCCATGTCATACATTGTTATGTTTCTGTGTAAACTCTTATCAGATTTCTTCCACTAGAGATTCTACAGATATCTTCTACTAGTTCTTGTGTAATACTACAAGTCTCAAAAAAAAAAAAAAAAAAAAAAAAAAAAGCAACAAGTAGTTCAAGGCGCAGGTCAGAGGAAAGCGTCTATGCTATGTGTTCTGATGCCGACAATGTAGGGGTGACACAGCCACTGAGCCATGCAGCAAAACAGTGACATTCAGACGGAACTAGTTTCTGTATTAAAAATACTTTGTGACACCATTTCCTTATGAGATGACATATTATATTTTCTTATCAGATACCTTACTACAACATTATATAACAATAAAAATTGACGCTCATCAAAACTTCATGACAGACTGCTCAGCAGCTAGCAGATACTTAAATCACACAGAAGATTAACACTGTTTGATTTACATTATCCTAGAGAAATAAGTATGGTAATGAAGAAAAGGAAGAAATAAGAAGAAACATTATTTTTCCCCATGTTTCCCTACTGCTAGACAAAAACATTATGAACACACACACCTGTCCACATTCCACATTGGCACTTCCTGTCTCTGTAAACCCTCCTGGAATCTGTGTGTGTGTGTGTGTGTGTGTGCGTGTGTGTGTGTGTGTGTGTGTGTAAGTGTGTGTGTGTGTGTGTGTGTGTGTGTGTGCGCGCATGTGTGAGTTCAAGTGCTACCCTGAAGTTATGGCCAGCAAATGGCCCACTGGTTTCTGACCCCCTCCTCTACTTGCTCACCCCTGACCTGGGTGGGTCAACCCAGGTTCACATTCTCCCAATAATGCAACCATGCATCTGTTAAATGGTTCGAGGAAAAGAGCAATTTCTTGAAAGCCAAGGACATGACATTCAGTCAAGTGAATGAGCTGAGTCTGGACATAACTACGTGGAAAGAGTTGGGTTTGGAAGCAACTTCAAGGATGGGGAGGTCATATGAGGATAAACACGTTCATTTCAGGAAAAGCAAGTTTAGAAACACAAAGTTGATTTCCAGCACTGACTTTTGAGGGCTTCCTTTAGAACACACGTGTCTTAAGTAATAACTGCTTTGCCTTTTTTTTTTTTTTTTTGGCTTGACCAAACCAGTGTGTGTGAGATGAGGACGGCAGGAAATAAATGATAAATGGATAATAAATGCATAATAATAATTTGTTCAGTCTGATGTGTCAGATAAGCATGAACTCCACAACCCGCCCATCACCATAAACACTTTCTCAACCTGTGGGAAACACCACTTTCCCAAGAAGGTGATGTAACAACAAAATTCTTTTGAATCTCAAATGTCCAAACATGCCTCCCAACCCCTTCAGCCGAGCCCTTGTACCACCTCAAAGTCACAAATGAAATTCCAAGTATTTGATGGAGCATAAGCATCACATATTCCAAATACAGTACATACTAGTAGCTGCGGTTACAGACTATGTTAAGCCCCTAACACGCGGTTCTGAGATCATGCATGCATGAACATACGCAGAGCTTCCCCTGCTCCACTGAAGCACCAGCGCTGACTGTATCTGCTTTGATTGAGTTACTAAACATCACTTCCTCTCAGGCTAATATGTGATTATGGAAGCATAGTTATAATAAACACTTCTCATTTAATTATGTACCTTACTCATAAAAATTTGAAAATCTTTATGTCACCTGTCAAACCATTTACTCCACGCTTCAGATTTCAGCTTTTATATCATGTGTATCTTGAAATAAGAGCAATGAAACTTAAGAGTAAAACATTGCGCATGCATACAGGAAGTACTGTACAATCTAACTATGTTTGATTACAGTTTCAATGTGAACTATATCATTGGGAGATCTTGTGGCTGGGATGGGGAGGTTTTTGTGAAATGCTATAGTATCTATTTATGAAACAACGGCAGACTTTAGCATTTGAAGATTTGGATAAGCCGTTTGACAACTAAAATATGCCGTGTGTGTGTGTGTTTGTGTGTGTGTTCATGTCAAAACTGAAAGCAGGCAGTCATCTGATCTGTGCAAACACCTGAAAACAATCCCCTTCCCTCCACTAGAAGAGGGGTTGCTTTATTTTCCTCCATCACACACAAACACCTTATGCAATCCTTACAGCTCACCTCTTGCCTAAACTGCCTGTAGTCTAATTTCTCAAATACTGGTACACAGCCCGGGGGTTTGCACTTGCGGGAGGCATGCAAAACGATTAATGAAATAAACATTTGCAACACTGTCAGAGCCTGGCATTTCTGTTGGAGGTGTTGTGGATCTGGAGAGCTGTGAACTATTCATCTACCTTTTCTTCCCTTTCATTTTCTCTCACATGTAAATAACACCCCCCACACCACCACCAGCTTTCCCCCAGGGCCCAGTTGTACAGCTCGGCAGTAGGAAGTGCTATGGACAAAGGCAGGAAGTAATGAGGAAGTCCTTTCACACAGCTCAGGCTGTAACAACCACTCGTCTGCCAACATGCTTTCCTCCGCAGCTCACACACGAATTCTCACAGAGAGAAACACACACCAAACCACACATGGACAGCGGGAATCAAACTATTACCATCATTGGGAATTAATGTCAGTTTCTCTCCATATATCTACTTCTCTGTAAAATGTTAAAGTAAAATGATTTAAAATGTGTATTCTAAAAAATACAGAGAATGAGGAGGTATTAACAGATAAGCAATGCCTCATGTTGGTATCCTCCGAAGACCCCATCCTCTCCACACTACACGCTACTTACATTTCTACTAACAGTCAATCCCCTGTTAGAATAGTGGGCAGCAGTGTCAGCGTGCTCCACTTAGCCTTGTGTGTACGTTTGTGCTCCACTTGGCTCTGTGTGCAAGTGTGTATTTGCTGTGCATGTGTCTATCTGAATGTGCACTTGCATAAACGCATGTGCACTTTGTGTGTGTGTGTGTGTGTGTGTGTATGGAGCAGGATGTGGGAGTGCCAGTCCATTGATGAGCTGGAGGAGAGAGGAGAGAGACTTTTCCAGATCCCCTGGGGCGCTCGGCTAGCACTGCCTGCCTGCTACTGCACTCGCTGCACGAATGGAACACGTAGAGGGGCGCAGGCGTGCCCACGCACGCACGCACGCACGCACGCACGCATGCACACACACGCACGTACATAGCTGATGCCAGCTTATCAAAGTTAATTTGGATTTGTTAACAAGGATGCAAGCTGCCAGGAAGGAAAACACAAGAGCACGATTACTACCTCTCCCTCTCCATCTGTCTGTTTCCATCCTTCCTTCTTCACTTCCCCTCTCTTTCAGTTTTTGTCTCTTCCCCTCACTCCCTGTTCTTTATAATATATTCATGGTAATTCAAACACCAGTGAGTGAGTGAGTGTGTCTGTGTCTTGATGTAAGGCAAGCCACCATGGAAAAGCTTTAACTATCACAAATGGACAGCATCAAAGAAGAGCTTGCCTGTGTCTATAGCAATAAGTGAGAGGAAGACAGGAACAAATGTACGCAGCTCTCTCGTCTGTGTGAGAGAGTGTATCACAATCAGAATCACATCAATTGCAGTTCATTTTGCTCAGGAGCCGGAACAGAGAGGTAAATTGGAAACAATTCAAATACTATCATTTAAGTATTTGTGCTGTAATTTTTCCTGTTTGAATGCACAGAAGGAAGACGCTTCTCACTTTGGGAAACAATCAATTTTCTGAAAGGAGCTGCAAAATCAGGAGTTTGCATTCATAGATCCATGTAGTATAACAACATTAAGCTATGATTATGATTATAAAATCTATACCAAAAGTTGGACAGTCGGTTTAACTATAATCACGCAGCCCTAACTCCAATGCTAGTGTGACCTCTTTTCGACAATAGTCCTGCAAGTCTACAGTCTCACAAGCCAGACACTTTCCTATGTTTTCTGTTACACAACCAAATACTATATTACCATATATGTGTAGTACATGTTCAGTTCTTTGTTTTCCTCTCACAAGTTATTTAGATAACTGTAAAACAAGCTCCCACTTCCAGGCAGCCAAGTTAATTCCAGCGAGGGAGAAGACGGCGAAGGATATCATTTCTAGCTCAAGTCACCTCTCACTGGAAAAGCATCTGTGTCAAAGTTCAAGTGGCCCCAGGCCTCCAGACTGCGATTATTTGGTTGCTTTTTGTGGCCATTTTTAGGCGTAGTGAAACAAACGTGCTAGTATGCCCTTTAGGCATCTACTCCACCCATCACAATTGTTGATCACCACCAGGAGAGAGACTTAATGAGTGTGTGTGGGAGTGAGTTTGTGCTTGTGTTATCTACACAGGTGATTGGCATGCGGTAGGCATACAGGAAAAACAACAAGCCTTCTCGACCAGATGGAGGCTCATGTGTTGAGAGCAGTGACTATATGTGCAGAGGTTGTTGCTTCACAGATCGGCAATGCATCAAATTTAATGAAGCATTTGAATGTGCACGATACCAATTCTAACTCTACGGGCAGTTCTCACTGAAAGCGCATGTAGACATTTACAGTTTACAATATATAGACTACCTTAATATTCCTGAACGTCTGTTACAGGCCAGCACTTTATCTGCTCTGTCTTATGGTCGCAGATAATACTGGTTAGATGTTATCAATTTAGAAACGTTTTTTAATTATGACAGAATTTTAAAACTATGGCTCAGTAGAGACCCTTAGTACTTTTTGGTACCAACCAAAATGTGTCTGTAGCAAACACTGACATAAAATCTGGGATGTGTAATCATCTTTACTTCTTCTTAGATCAAATTTTGCCAGTTAGAGTTTTATTTAATTAACATTCCTGTACAGCTGCTTGTGTTTAGACATAACTTTTGAGACCTTTAGCCTCTTTCGTTGAATGAAAACTCTTTTGTTTCTCAAAGTAAGGTTTTGATAAAAGTACTGTTGTGATAATAATAAGGGTATCATATAAGTACTTGTTTCACATAACATCAAATGATATACAGTCCTACTTAAAACTGACACAAAGACCTTAATACAATGAAGTCATGTGAGAAATCTGGTCATTTCTGGTAACTTTCTTTTAGTTTAAATGAATGCAAAATATGTTATGTGTTATAATAGATTATAAATGAGCAATTGCTTTCTCACACATTATTCCTGAACATGAACAAAGATGCTTGAACTCGCACAGAGAAGACATGGTGGGGCAATTGAGCACTATTTACAGAAAGTGTAACACTCCTGCATTCAGTCTGGCTGTCCCTCTGTGTTTATGTTCTTCTGTTCCCTGTGTCACTGAGCACTAAATGGCTAATTAAGAACAGCAGCTTCAGGAAAACGCTTTCATTTAACTCTCATTAGAAACAACTGCAGAAACTGAACCAAAGAAAGATAGAAGAGAAGAGGAGATCAAGAGAGAAGTGTGTGTGTATATGTGTGTGGAAGCAGCCTGAGCGGAGACACTTTTACACCCCAATTAAGAGGCTGGGCTGGCTAAGTGTTTTTGTTTGGTTGTGGGCGCAGGCCAACAGCACGCTTCATTGAGCGCCTCCATCCTTAATACTGTCATTTTCTTTCTCTCTTTAGCCTCCTCTAGCTTGGCCACTTGCCACTCTGGCAAAAGTGTGTGTGTATGTGTGTGTGGTTTTGGACTGTGTGTCTGTGTGTGCACCTGGGAGCCACACTTGAAAACGCCCTGCCATGTTTGTTTTGCTCTGTTTATTTTGTTTTGCCCAACCCCTTCTCTTCCCCTCCTGGCCTCCTCATCTGGCCCTCGTCTTACCCACACTGACGGTCCATTTTCGTTTGATAGCATGAGAAATAAAACACTAATGGAAACAACATTGAAGACAATTTCCACTTGCAAGGCAACCATGACTGAGACAACAACGTGAGCTTTCAGTTCATGATATGGCCAATGTGTACGTGGTATACAAGATGTTATGATCACCATTTAATGGTAACATAGACAGATATTAAAGGAATAGTTCAACGTTTTGGGAAATATAATACAATAGATTAGAAGATCGACACAGGTCTCAGATCTGTCTGTTACATAGGAAGGTACGGCCAGGAAACCCTTAGCTTAGCTTTAGCATAAAGGTAAACAGCTGGCCTGACTCTGTCCAAAGGTAAAAAAAATCTACCTGCTGGCAACTGTGAACTTGACAATGTTGTTACATTTTGCTTGTTTCATCTGTACAAAAATCAAAGTGTAAAATCGTTTTATGGGAGGCTGGGTATGTGTTTCCACAGACTGCATCTCACTCCTAAGCCCTAACTAAATGTTCTAAATAAATGTCCTGATACTTTCATGTAGATCTGTTGCCGGGAAACGACTCCAACAATAGGCCTACACACAACTACTGGATCTAAGATGGTGACTTGATTTGGCTAACTGAGGCTGCTGAAGCCTTATATTAACTTCGCCTCAACTTAAAAAAAAACATTTTGGACAAAAGGAAGTCATTGCATTAGGAAGGGTTTGTTTCATGGACACTTTGGGCAGGAGAAATGATTATAGTGACCAATAACTCTCTCAATGTTGGCATGTATGTGAGTGTTGTTTTAACAGAGTTGAAAAAATCCAAACCATCATTTAACAGCTCTTTCATAAGATACAATGTCTTCTGAACTCCTGGGTGCTTAACCTGCTTTTTCATCCTTTCATAGACTGATGTCACAGGTTTATCTCTGGTAAACACTGCTCACACCTACAACTGTACTTCCATGAAAATAAAGCTCCAGCTCCTGAGAAATCCAAAGACTCATGTACATTTCATTATGTGCACCATGAAGTTTCATTTTCAGTTCACACTCTCTCTCTGCTCCTGCACTCTCGTCACTTTCTCTATTTTTTTTGTTTTGTTTTTTTTTTTTTAGAAAAGCTGGGACTTTTGTTTAATGTCTTTTTAAAACGTCCACGTCTCAAAATCAAATTCCTGTCCCTACTCCAGAAGCCTGTTGACCAAAGCTGGGCGATGTCCAACCTGCAGTCAACTCTGGTCAGGAGGAGGGTCACAAAGTCACGCTGGATGACGCACGTTGACCCATTTATATCGACCACCATCAGAGGTTCAACCTGTGTGACTGCGACAGTCTGAAGGGGGGGGACATGTAATGGCAAGAGGGCATTTTCCCATTGTGGCTTTTGTCACTGGGAGGTGAAGCTGTGACTCTGTTTGTGTTTGTGTGTGTGTGTGTGTGTGTGTGTGTGTGTGTGTGTGTGTGTGTGTGTGTGTGTACCTGAAAACAATCGCACAAACAACAAAGCACATAAGCGCAGGCAGTGTGATCTTTAACCTGAAAAGCCTTCTCTCCTCCTGCCTGTGTGTGTATGTTTTTGTGTGCATGAGTTGTGCAAGCATAGTGCTGGCCGGTGTCTGTGGGGCTGAACACAGTGTGCCAAGCCTCAGCAACAGATAGAGCCTTATCTAAACAGGAGATCAACTGTTTGTTCCCATTCTCTCATTCTCTCATCTGTGAATGTTACCCTTACTTCCTGTCTATCTGTATTTTTCTCTCTTTACCTCTCATTTGAAAATCTCAGCATTGTGTGCTTGCTTTCGATGTATCAATCTGCCTGTGCATGTGACTGCTATCCATCTGTCTCTCATCTGCAAATATACATCTATACATTAAGTCCTCCTACTGTCCTCATCTATTTCTCTATTTTCGTAACCGACTGGAAATTTTAAACCGATGTCTCTGTGTGTTTTTTGTCTCACTGACAAAACTAATATTCTACTATACTCTTCTTTTCTTTTTTCTTTCTTTTTTTAAATAAATGGGATCAAATCCGATTGTTGGTAAACTACCACATTTATCTTAAATCTGCAGTGTGAAACTTTGGTGTCCCCCTTCTGATAATGACAGTAATTACATAAATACTGTCAACGTGTGTCTGGCCTCAGTCCCTTCTCTTTTTTCGGCGCTCTCCAACAAGGAAGAGCCACACCGATGGTAATCCGCGTTTGTCCTCGCCATTGATCGCTTTTATTTTAGACTGTAATCCTTTCTCTGTATGCCGAGCTTTTTTTTTTTTTTATCTGGAGCATCGGAATCCTTTCTTGGCTGCTTCCTAGGGTTTCCCCGCCATAGGTTCTTCCGTAGTCCTGTATGGTGCTGTAGCCTACTCCATTTTCTTCGCGATGGTTGCTCCCATCTTCAGCTCCTGCAAACCAATCATTTTTGGGTGACGTAAACCGCATCGCTACCAGTGTGCCAGCGCAGGAAAGTTGCCACAGCAACATTTACCTGGCACTGATAGGCTTAATTGGAATTGTGTGAACTTGTTTGGCAAAGGCTTGAATGTAATGGACGTTCATTAATATGTAAAAGTAGCGCATTCCAGCTTTAAAGCCAAACTCAGTTGAAACAAACAAAGAGCCGTAAACAGACAACTGCTTTCTTACCACATTAATATGGGTCTTCATTAATTTCAGAGACCCACTGACCTTGTTCTACCAAAGCATATTAGCCAACATTTTTGTCACTTTACTATATACATCCATGAGCTCCACTGATCTCAGACCCGACAACCTTCGCCAGAAGTGTTTTAGATCAGTTCGATCTGATATTGCAACACCAGTAGCAAATATTTTATATACATATGATCCTTGACTGACAAATCATTATCTTCATTTTGTTTTCCATAGGGACAGACATCCGTGTGCAGGCTGAGCTGCAGAATGGCACCTGTAGGACCGGTAGGAATTTCACTGATCAAACGTCCACATAGAAAAACTAACTTATGATAAAAAGGGTTCCAGAGTATTGAGGCTTTTGGAAGATTTGATGTCTTGAAAAAACAGCATCTGCATCATGTATGGGGAATTTCTTCTGCCCTACTCTAGGGCACAATGCAGACACGTTCATGAAACCAATACTACCCCAGATTAACATACGCTATTCTGCCACTATTGTCCAGAGGGAAAAGCAACCTCCAACATTTAATCAGGCAAAGCCGTAGTGACTGGTGAAGGCTTGTAAAAGCTGAGAAAATTGGAGCCTTAGTGGACTTGACAAAATTCCACTACTGTACTCACCTCCACATCTGAATGGCTATCTGCAAAAAGTTGTAAATATACAGTACACACAAGCACACAAAATACATAAGTACGCCAGTGACACACACACACACATATAAACATAAGAAACACATAAAAAAGCACTGGGCAATGAATGTCAGATCTCATACACTCTCCAGGCTGTTCGCATTGCCACCAAGTTACCTAAGAATCCTATACATTTAAACATTTCTTGGTGCACACACACACACATGCATGTGCACAAACACGTGCACAAAGTGGTTTTCCTGCTTGTAAGGAGGATGTGTGAGATCAGGGGAATGCAGGCTCTCCCCGGCCTCTTACCTAAGTCAACTGGAACCCTGTAAAACACAACAAAAACAACCCCACAGTTTCCACTCACATATAAACTTTAATCCCCCGTCTAATGTGTGTATGTGTGCATCAAAGTTTGTAAACTGTTGAGTATTTATTCACAGAAGCCATAATTGAGGATCCTATAGTTTCCTCATGCCACCACCCAGCACGTGTGTTTCAGTGGGTAGCACTGCACAAGCACCTGAGGGAGACAACGTTTTTCTCTTTCTTGATGTTCATACCTCACATCCTTTCATCTCACCAAGGTTTACCTGCGGAGCTGTAACGTGCCTTGGATAAACTGCTGCCTGTATAACATTAAGCTGCAAAATAAAGTAGTATTAAACAGACTAAAACTCATGGATAATATTGATATTACTGCTACTACTGTTATTGTTACCAACATCGTTACACTGATTATATATTGTTTTTAATATTTGTATATCATTCTAATCTCGTACAGCACAGATTTGAGAAAAGCCCTATCTTAAAGTCTGACAGAGTTTGGCTGCCGTAGGCTAAAAAACAAGTCTGTGGCAATGTGGAACTGTGGCTCTCACCTCCACTTAAGTACACATATATCAAACACACACAAACACTTGCAAACATTTACAGTAAGTGTGCACATATCATCCCTATGTGTAGCACACACACACTCACACCCCACACCCCACACCCCCCTGCCTCAGGGGCAGACAACCATTGCATCATGTTCTAGAAATGGCTCCTGCTTTGACACACAGCTCTTGACTAAACTGGTGCCTGTCACATGACACAGAGCACAGCGTCATACTTGCTCCCCTGGCCTATCCGAAGCCAAGGAGACATGAACGCACATGCAAACATGGTGTTTGACATACTGTACGCACTCCTGTTTATCAGTCGACATTCTTTTGCTTCACGGTCAGGGCTGTTCGTCTCTGAAAACCAAGTCCAGAGAGAATTACAAAAAAATGACACTTAAGAGGGCTCAACATAGTAGATGAGTAAGAAAAAGTTCTGAGAGGAAGATTTAGTACAGTGACAAGTGCAGACTGTGAAGTTGCATGGAAAGTGGGGAAAAAAAGTAAAGAGTGGTGTAACATCCTATCAAATGTTCAAATCAAATGCAAATAACAGGCTAAAATTACCCACTTCTGAATTATACACAGAGCTTCAGCTAACATATAATTCATCATGACCAATGATATTTTGTACAGTCACTCCAAAACATGTCTGAGGAGGTGTGTGCTTGCCTCTGTCTCTGTACTCTAAGACCTACTTTTGACCAAACCTTTGAAACTCTCCTAATTTCAAAAGTACTTTAAAATCATAAGAAGTTTGATAAATAGCTTTTACTCTTGTGAGGTTTGCGAGTAATTATAAAAGCAAATGGTTTTTCCTCTTATCTTTCACTTAAGTCCAAAATATCACTTTTTCCATCACTCAGAGTCCTGGACAACACAACTTCAAGTGTCATAGTTCTTCCCATGTAAAGCTTAAAATTGTTGTTTTACCCTGACAATTAAAACAAACTGAATACTCTACACCTTATTAAAATCAAACAGTAAGGCAATGTGTGTTTGTGTGCATAGAGACGGAGACTGAGACACAAAGAGCCATTTCCTGTATTACTTTCCCGACAGTGAGACCTGGCAGAAAATCGTGGAGCCAACATTATAAAGGCGGGCTGCAACAGTCGATGTTCAAGTATAAACATGGCCGAGGTCGTTATGCTTTGAACGCTAGCCTTTCTGTCAGACACAGAGACAGAGGAGAAAAAAACAACACAAGCTATAATCGCCTTCAAAAAATAATAAGCATTCTCTCTGTGTGTCTTACAATAGAAGCCATTCTCTGTTTTTATGGTAGGAGAGGAAAGACCGACTGACTGGCCAACACACTGGCAGCTGGCTGCCTGCAGCACCAAGCAAACCCACAGCTCTTTCTTACACAAACGAGGGAAAATCTGTACAATTTCTAGCAAACATATGTACTATACTGTTTATTCCTGTCCGTCAACTTTCTCACTCTAACCTCATTCTTTCAGTGCATTTTCTTCCCATAATGCCTACCTTTGAATGTTCAGTTCCCTGACTCAACAATGCAGTTGAGTCATTTCACAAGCAGATCCCGAGCCTATAATTACAGATTACTTGCCCACAATGCTCCAGTCAATGAATGCTAATCAGAGGGCGTGGCATGTCCACCACCCCTGGCTGCTGATATTAGGAGCAGCCCTCCACATCACAGAAATCATTACATAAACCATTTGGAATGAAAACATCAGTCGCCTCAATTGATTTCTGGGAGGAAGAGATCTCCAGTGCATATTCTCATTATGTGTCTCAATGGACCACTTTAGAATGAACAGTGTGATGGATTCTAGAAAGGTGCTACACTATCATGCCTGCATACAACATCCAGTCAATATGAAGATTTTTCCACTGCTCCGTGCAAAATGTCAATTTTTTTTTTTTTTTTTAATTAATCAGGCTGGTTTAAATGCCTGACAACGATTGACTGTCTAACTGAAGAAAAGGGATTGCACACGGAAACAAGACAGCATAGAGCCAGCATTGTTAAAGACACATTAACATAGATAAACACTTACTTCTCTGACAGTGGTTCTGCGACCAACATCGTCCCCTGAAGTGTCCATTGATGGTGTTCTGCGGGCAGATGGTCTGACCTTGGGCCGTGCCGGGACACACATCTCCGCACTCCCTGTCATTCTTATTGGCCACGATGAAGTTGTCCTCCACCGAGTCCAGGATCTTGGACCAGTCCAGGGTGGCTAGGTAGCAAAGGTCCGGATTCTTCTCGATCCTCACAGCGCCCCGGGTGATATTCATCAGACTGTGAAGGCCCACCTCCTTCAGCTGCAGCATCTCGTAAATCACGAGAGCATAGTTGAAGAAGAGGTTGTTGCCGCGGATTACCGTCAGATTGGGGAAGAGATCGCTGAGAGCCTCAAGGCCGTAGACCCTGAATAGCAGCACGTAGTCGGTCACCACTCGCAGCTTTGGGTAGCTGAGGCCTCGGAAGTCCTCGGTCTTGGTCTTAAACATGAGCAGAATCTTCAGGTGGCCCTCGATGATGGTGCAGTTCTCCAAAGACTGGAGGTTGGTCACATTGTTCCGGATGTCCTTGCTCGGGCAGACTGGAAGGATAGAGAGTAGAAGAAAGAGAGATGTGAGAAGCAAGTATACTCCAGTCATAAGTTACAAGTTTTTAAAACAGTTCATCCAAGAATTTCATTATAGTTTACTATAGATTTTTTGTGACATATTTCTCCTCCACCTTCCCCTGCTTCTTATTGATGATTAATTCCAACCAGGAAGCTGCCAAATAAAAACAAAGCTCCTCTAGATAACTTTCATGTTAAGCACCTAGCTCCAGAGGACATCGGCAAGAATGTATTTCAAGTACACACTCAGTTGCCAGTTTATCACAACTAGTTAAAACTAATGCAGCCTAAAACAGTCCTACAATAAATCACAATACCATCACACTTTCCTAAAACCCAACATGACACAACAATTTGCAAGTGTTGTCCAACGTATCGCCTAAAACCCAAAGATATTCAAAGAATTCGGTCAGGATATTTTTGCTTGAAAAATGACTTAATAGAGTATTTGATTTTGGAAATACTTGCCGATTATTATTCTTTCAATCAACGTATTAATCGATTAATTGGTTTAGCATATTTAGTCTTCCATCACGGATATAAACAAGGTGAATATAAATGACTTTTAAGTACTTTTACTTGTATAAGTGGAGAATTGTGGCATTCCTTGCACAGCTTGACTGTGGATCATGGTAACAGGCAAAACGGGTAAAAGACTCGTCTTTGATTTTCAACAGTATTGAAATAACCGGATATGAACAGGTCCCTCTCTTTCCCCATTTCAGCCATGAAACCACTGTTGATTTACATTAAGTAGAGCACAGCCATTCATGAAGCAGCATTACTCAAGTCCCCTCTACAATCTGACTGGCCGCAAGTGCTCTCTCCCTCCCTCTACCCCACCCCCACCTCTCTCTCTGCCTCTCTCTCATACACACACACACACACACACACACAGTCTCTCTCTTCTCATTGGCTGCAGCAGTATTTCCCCAGAGAGGAAATTATTGTATGGCACTGTATGATCTGAATGAAACAGACGTGAAGGAGTTAAACCGAAATTAAGCCTGGAAGCAAAATGCTTATCCATGCTCATTCATACTGCTGCACAAACACCCACACACAGAAACCCACATTTGGACCGGCAACTTCACAAATGCACGCACACACACACACACACACATCAGAGGAGTGGAGAATTCATGTGGGACATTTACTTCAGGAGATGTACAGAGGAAAGCAGCATGCTGCTGTCGCTTGCTGCAAATAATAAGATGCACATTTTGAAAATTTTCTACAGCAGTTAAAGGAAAATTACAAAGTCGGAGGGAGGACGGCTCATAGTTTAAATTATATAAAAACAGGTGTAACAAAAATGACATTTTACTGTTGTAATTATATCAGAGAGCTTAACAAATTCTTTTTTTTTTTAAACTAGGCTTACTGAGATACAGTAAGGACACACAGTGATACTGCTCACACATGATCTGTTGTCAAAGCAGCGCAGTAAACACCACACAGATTCAGCACCACTATTATTTTAATACAAACTTTCTTTCTTTGCATTGAAAACATCAGGTACGATCATAGAGGCGGGATGTTTCTTGTCCAGAGAAACACCAAGTCAAAGCAAGTGTCAGCTCATGTGAACAGACTTGCTGTTTAAGGAGAAAGAAACATGATTTAGTGCTTGACACAGTGATGCGACAGATGATGTTTGAACATGATGGTAAAAATAGGAGAATCATTTGCATAAATGTGCACACAAACTCTTGAGTGCAAACACCGCCATTTACATTCAGTCAACATACTCATTAAACACACTGGCAATGGTGAGACATAAAATACTAATTTGTTCACAGGACTTAACCACTCATGTACCGTATCAACCATACTGGCAGCAATTATGGCCTAAAACAGATGGTTATGGCCAAAAACCAACACGCGAGAAGATTGGATTTAAATGCAATTTGTTAATGGAACATTACAAACTTATTTCCACTACAAGAAACAAACATTAAGCTACTTTTCCCAGTCATTTATTGGATTAAAACTGCAGCATCGAGAAAGAGAGAATGATGGCTTGTAAGGCTCGTGAGACTTATTATTCGATGGAAAAAATGCACCGCAACACAAACAGTTCTTTGTAAATTTACAACAAACTATTCCAAAAAACTGGGAAAACTGATCATTTTTTTTACCCATGCAGGATAAAATGAGCCTCTTATCACTGAAGTAATCTAATGGTCTCCATCTAGTGTGCTGTTTTCAATCGATGACACAGACACACACCTGCTAATCACAATCTGTGTGTGAGTGTCTTTCATGCATCTTAATGATGTGAACCTGCTTGCCACCTTTTGCTATTTTCCCCATTTATCACGCTCAATTTCCCACCGCCGCTTTGCACACACTTAAAATAAAACAATCAATCCCACTAAAACATGCATCGTAAAATGGGAAAAGTCAAAATTCATTGCAGTGGATTGCATAGTTTCATTGAGTTGTTATTGGCCCTGGTCATTTCCCAGGTGTAAGCTACCTATTAACTTCCCATTCTGTTAATGGTTAGCGAGACAAACATGTCAACAGCCCAGGTACAAACTCTGACTAGAAGTTTACGCGACTTCTTATAGCAAAGAGCTGCCAATAAAGCATATAATCACTACACTGACAAATAAAGCCATGTTGTTTACTTCAGCTGCTTCCTGACAATAGAGGGGGCAGTTATTCAGCCTTATATATTTTTAACAGTCGTTCAGATTATATCAAGCATGTTTATGTCTTCATTGGCAGTTATATTTTTTAGAAATAATATAGAATATAAAAGCTCAAAAGCACTTTAACTGAGGGATTATATATATATATATATATATATATATGCACAATAACATCTAAATGTCACGTAGGCAAGTTGATATGTGTAGATATGTTGATAGCAGTTATCTTAATTGACATGGTGACAACATTTTCAAGATAAAAGGAATCAGTTAACTATAAACTGTAATCCTCTGTACATGATAGAAAGTCAACAACTGAGGCCATCCTGTTAACTATTCAGTTTTACACTGGTCAGCCTGTAGATGACTGGATATCCAAATGTGTTCATGTTTGCTACATTAGCCAACTATCAATGAGGTTAGATTGTAATACATCCCTACAACTGCACAAGCATAAAAAGGATACAGCTCTCCACAGCGATATATTAGCAGCAGTACAGGCCAACTTCAGAGGGAAGAAGCTCATCAAGATTTTAGAAACCAAGAGTACCAGGATATTTACAATGATGATGAAATCATGACAAATATATGAGGAGCAAGTGATGTAAGACTTGACTTCACACAGATCCAGGGGGCAGTGCCCCCAGATGGACAGAAAACATGTGAAGTAGATGGAGCTATCAATTATCTGGAGGTTTAAACTAGAGTTTGTTACTGCAAAAGAAGTCTGTATATATCTCCCAAGCAGCAGGTGTACTGTTATAACATGACAAAATAAATTATCAATAAATTACAAGTCTAACATGTCACAACAAGCTGTGTATCTGATGATGTTTGTCAAAACTTAGAAGACAATCTGAAAACACTAATTTGTACAGAAAACATTTATATGCAGTATTCACAATCATCCACATTGGTGTGGCTGCTCCACTTTGCACACTTGTGCTTGCGCCTTGCCAACAGCCAGAAACAACTCATAAAATAAGAATATAAATCCATTTTGGCGGTTAATCCTCACATCAGATAACACAGTTTGAAACAACATCAGCAACTCATTCACATAATCTGGCCGGCTTTTCTTGGCCACACCCTCTTTATTAGACACTTAGTGTAACAGGAACCAAAACACAAAAACAAACTTCTTCACTCACTATATAGCAGTTGGTGCTATTCCCGGTGATAACAGCAACCTTACACCTCTCTGTCCCTCCTGCCTTATCTCCTGGACACATCAAACAGGCCTACAGGCCACCCACTCACTGTCAGTCTGCGGCACTAACCAGATACCTACTGTGCAACACAACAACATAACAAACAATGTTACGCAACACCAAAAGGGCCAGAGTGCATCTCACCTCTGCCAAAAATGCTCTTCCAAGACATAGCAAGAGGACACAAACATGACCTTTTTACAGTAATATATTCTTCCCACTGCAGGTAAGAAATATGTTAGTGGAAATGAGGTCTTTCTACTCGCACAGCAGGCTAACAGGCTAGCACATATGTCACATCTCCTGTTGGAGAAGCTTTATTGACACAAAGAAATGTTAGTGGGCCATGAGGGGAAGCAGTAGACGGTGCTGCTGGGAGTTCTCTCTGCAAAATGGAGTCTTGTTTTCGACTGACAGGAACGGGAGAGAAGAGGAAGGAGTGTGGGGGGTGGGGGGTCATCGGGGGGCAGATGGGGAAGAGGGGAGGAGAGGAGAGGGAGGGGGAGTAAAGGAGTGGAGGGTAGGAAGGGTTGTTGTGTAGTCGGCGGCTGGCTGCGAGAGCCACTGTGTCTTTAAAATAATGAGCCATCTCCTCCCTCTCTCCTCCCAGGTTTAGGAGCAGGGGGACACAGGAGAAGCAAAGAGAGTGAATGGGGAGACAGAGGGAGATTGAGTCGCAGGTCGCGGGTAAAAGAGGGTAAAGGGGGGGGGGCTGAGAAATAATGGGAGGGGGGAGAGTGGGTGAAAGTGTAACCTGAACCCAGGCAGGAACGCAGAGTGACGTAAGGGACCTACAGGACAGTTGGTGATCACATGCATGAATGGAGGGCTGCTATGGACCACGGTTACATGACACGCACGCACACACGCACGCACACACACACACACACACACACACACACACAGACACACACACACACTGCCTCTGTAAGTGATGTTCACCTTCAATAAACAAACAGTCAAGAAACAGAGCCTGTGACTGAATATGTGATGGACAAGCATGGGACAAAAAGACAGACAGAGACGGGGAGGCTTAGGGACGGAGGGAGAGACACCTGCTGCACAGTTTCTCATTTCTGTGTCATCTAAAGAAAGGAACCTAGCAAACTAAAGACTTACATAAACAGACTTACTCAACAGGTTGGAGCTTCCTATGTGATATAGAAAAAAACTGCTAGACATTGTGTGTGTGGGGGGATTTGGTGGACAATGACCGTGACCCCTCTGTAGCTCACCCTCCCACTGAGGACCACCCATAAGCAGACAGCTTGGTGCTCTCACTGGCTGTACAGGAGCTCTTAATTACAATAACAACCCAATCAACCGCTAATGAGCCGGGGTGGGGGATTGGGGTGGGGGGGTTGTGTCTGAGCAGAGAAGAGAATGGAATAACAGAGCACTGACTGGAACGTACTGTACCATACTTTGGACCTCTATAGGAGAATATGGGCCATCCACCCGCCTTCCCTGTCTGTTTGACACTTAATTTGGCAGCAGGAATGAGGAGAGGAGGAGGAGGAGGAGGGAGGTATACATAGGGGGGTGTCAGACAAACAGAAACAGCACAGGAGAAAGCATGGAGATGGAGCGAGGTGAATGAGTTTAAATCTTCACAAGGAGAATAACAAAATAACAGTTTCCTTACAAAATTTCGACTGGTGAAAATAAAGTTTCAAATACACACGCAACTGCGTCCTCAGAAATGATCTATCTTTTGATGTCAAACACATCAAAAAAAAGATACTGTCGAGAGATTTGTGTGCTGCTTGAATAGTTATGAGATCTTTTCACACATTCATTCTGTAAAATTAACTGAATAAATTGACCAAACTGTTCCAGTGAAGGCAACAGCTTCTGTTGTTCACACAAGCAATGCTTTGATATTATTGTACAGAAGATATGCTTTAATGTTATCTTAATATGATGTGAGCATTCATGCAGACAAACTTGTACTGCTAAATTTCCTCTGAAGGTCCATCCTCCATACAATTGCAAAAAGGACAGGATGAGACAGGTAGTGGAAAAAACAACATTTAACAGATATATGCAGTTTTTAATTGAAGTAGTTCAAACAGCTCCACATCATCTTTGATTTTTTAAAATCAAAACAATTAAATATGGCAGTTTTTTTTTTCTTTGAAGATTTCTTTCAATTTCGTCACTCATTTAAAAGTCAGATGCAAAACTTTGACCCTCAGCCCGCTTTGAGAAGAACCATGTTTGTTCTTTTGCTGTGCAGACAGAGTATGCATGTGAAACCAGTAACCGAAATGTAATTAAATTAGGCTAAATGATGTTATTTATTAGAGGGACTGATTGTTTGTCTTGATGATTAGTGATAAGTTCATGAGAAGTGAATTGGTAGTTTTCATTTTCTATCAAGTAGTAAAATGGTTCTTTAGTTTATGGTTGATGGTTGGACAATTTATTACATTGCACCCTCTGCAAATGTGACTGTTGCATACGCATACCTTGTATATAGATGGTGAAACAATACTGTTCAACCCTAATATGAAACTACGGCTGTACTATCACTACCAGCTGTAAAGACCAGTTGCTACAACTGACATAGGGTGTCTTAATCACATTCAACCCTTTAACAGCTAAATGCAGTTAAACAGTAAGAGCAAGGGTGCACATGTGAAAGCACCTATTAAATACTGAGCATATAATGTGCATTCATAGTATGGTGATTCGTCATGTGTGTAATCCACTCTGTTCCACTTACCATAACGTACAAGTATGTAATGTGAAACTAAGCTGTCAAATTACTCTGCTCCAACAACGTCTCAAGAACTTCCAGTACTTTTAATCGACTTGGCAAATGAACAGATTTCGATTACAAGGTGACACTCTGAAAAACATATAACTGAATACTGGTATCAAATCATTCATCATTCCCACAGAAAATCTTCATGTTGTGGACACAATCCAGCCACAGTGTGAAGATGCTATATGGTGGCTTAGATTTCACTATACAGCAAATCAAGGCTCTGTGGTTTATGCCTCAATGTGATCTGTCCTAACCATCTCTTCTTTTTCTAGCAGATATTGCTTCGTTTATATTTGCCAGGAAGGCTCTGAATCATTAATTACCCAAACATTTTTCTAGTTTGCACTAAGTATACATTTGCAAAATGGCATAAATATTGACAAATTTCTCTTCAGCTCGCTGCCATCACCTGTCACTGTACCATCTTTACTGCCTCTCTGCTCTCCGTAATTTCAGCACAGAAATGAGCAGGACCTGTGCAATTGAGGTCATACCAATGTAACGGCCATCTCTGACAGAAACTGCCATCTCCACTATTCAGTGAGCACACACAGCTGCAGCCTCCGTTATAGTGTAGCTACAATTTCAGAAAGATTCTTCTCTTATTTTTAGAGTTGTGCTCCCTGCGGAGAATTTAATATGCATCAACTAACAGTAGCTGGCTGGCCCAGTGCTGGCTAGCAGTGAGAAAGTGGATCACAGTGGCAGTTTTAGAAGGTGAGAGTGGAGCCCTCTGTGGCCCGTGGACCAGCCTGCCTCTGCCTTTTACTGTAGCAGAGGGCAGCCGCACGTTAGCTTAGCGTGAAACCAGACCTGTCTAGCATGAAACCAGGTGGCAGCTAACTCTGGACTGTGAGAAGTTTCCTCTCTCTGTCAGCTTAGGCGCACGTTGCTCCTGATGAGGTGATCTGCTGATTATAGATTTGTCAACAGCTCAGTTGCTGAACAAACCCCAGGAGAGAGAATGTGCAGCCGTGGTGCCAAGTGGACTGCCAGTGGAAAAATGCATTTGTTTGTTAATATAGCTGTGGAAAGTCCTGAGAAGTAAAGCCAGCTCCCTGTGCGCCCACTGCCAAGCTGTGGCTTCCACAGTGAAAAATGATGCTGAGAAATTGCATGAGAGGCATTTTGATTAACATGTACCAACTTGTACCTCCAAAACAAAGAGAGCTGAGGACCAAAATAACACTACGTGAGCCAGAGGAAGACAGAGAGGGGGGAAGTCTGAGAGGTAATAGTGCCATAAATTTATAATATCTTTATAAAATCTTCTGTTAACAGCAAGGGGGAACAATGGCCAAATGATATAAGTGAGTGTAGCTAACGTGTGTATCATGACTGACCTGTACTTCCATATTTGAGGACATCAGATAAAGGTTGGGAGACAGAGCTGAGAGAGAGAGAGGGAGTGTGTGGGTTGGAGCACCTGTTCCTCCATTGCCTCAGCCTCCCATTGAGGAGCAAGGCAAAGGGAGCTGGCCGAGCCTATTTATATACAACGCTGGGTCCCGTTACAGCTGTGGCACAGGGCCAGGCTGTGGCAGATTGAAGCGGGTAGAAAAGAGCAACATGCAGGCCCTGCGCTGTCAGATGGCTGGCCAAGAGAAGAGAGAGGCCTAAATCAGATCACACTGGTGACTTTGGCTCACCTCCTTCTCTCTACCTTCCGGTACTGGCATAAGAGAGAGGAGGGGAGGGACAGAAGGAGAAGGGAAGGACAGGTACAGACAGAGGGAGACAAAGAGACAGAATGTAAACACAGAGAAAGAATGAGGAAGAGAAAAAGAAGTGGGGGTGGGGGTGCAGGTGCAGGTGGGGGATTTCTGGCGAGGTGCCGGGTCACTGTCACTTGTTTTGAAAAACAATGACTCACTATTTTCTGGTTCCAACAAGCTTGGTTCGACCTTGGGACTCGAGGCTGTGAGGAGGGAGGTGAAGAAAAGAGAGGTGTAGAAGCAACGTGGAGGAAGAGATGGTAGAGTAAACAGGAGCATAATGTGTGTGGACTGCCCTGTTTGACACGTGCTAAGTTTAACAGGGTGCCTGATGGGAAGTGATCCCTCGAGTTCATGTCTCTACCGACCCAAACGTCAAATATCTACTATATAGACAACAGCAGTCTGACAGTGAAAGATGTCTCATGTCTATCTTTAATGTAAGACGGATATAAGATAAGATGACTGAGACTTTGAGGTTTTTTCAGCAGCCTTTTCCACACTCAATAACAATAACAGAACGGTAGCGGAAAGCTCAAACTTGATCCTAATATCTAAGACAATTCAACCAACCTTTATCCGGCAGCTTCTAGGATTGCTAGCTCATCTCTATATGTGCCATACTGCTGCACCCCTGCTCTGACTTCAACTCAAAAAACAAACAAACGTGAAGAATTCAAAATCCTTCGTTCACACAGCATGTATAGCAGATAAGATGGTCATTGTCTTTGTATCTGAGGTTTTTTCGTACTACCCATTTCCTCATTCCATTTCCAGCCTTTTCTCCTTCCTCCGTCAAATGCTTTTGCACCACAGTGTAGTGCAATTTACACATGAAAAGAATTTAAAATGCAGAGTATTGATGCAAACACTGAAACCTGACAAGTTCGCTATGACTAAAATGCACTTTATGATGTAGCAACATGTAATTTTAAACAAATACACCAATTTGCACATATTCATTCTGTTTTTCCACTTATTTCTATGACCAGTTACAACCTACATGTTCCCTGTCTAGAAAATAATTGGACAGCTGGTAATACAAAAACAAACAAAAAAAAAATTAAAAAAATCCGAAAAATTCTGACCATGCCTTACAAAACAGCTAAACCAGGTGGTGCTCCAAACAAATAAAAAGCATGTTGGGGGGAGCTGCATTCCTGACATAGCATTTGGAAACAGACAGAGGACTATGAAACAGGAGCAGGTAATCAACTGCAGGCTGTACTATGTCTTCAGCAAATAGAACAAGACAGACAGACAACACACACACAAAATGCCACACTCACACAGAGTGAGTAATACAAAAAACATCTGATGTTCCTTTTCATCTTCCCACGTTAGCGAGTGGAGCGCAGCACAGTGTCTTGGTGTGGTGAGGCCCGGCCTGAGAGGGAGGCAGCCGGGGCTCAGTTCCCCTGCTTGACTTGCAGCCACACGGCAGCAGCTGCAGGGCCCAGCCCCACCAACGCTGTGACCCACAAACCAGAGCTACACATGAGGCTGGACAAGCTACGCCTGCCTGATGGCTCTGCCAAGGCAGCTTCTTCCATCCCGTATGGCTTTCTTTCTTCTTCCAAATCTGCCTGTCTGCCTGCTTAGGCCTCTACATTTGAAGAGTGGCTGCAGAGCTACATTTTCTTAACCTGCTTCATGTAGCACTGTGGTTTTTACTTAAGCATTAAGATTTGAAACAAGAAAGACCAAGAAGGATTCAGATAAGAAAGGCTGAGTACGAGAGTTGTGATGGGACAGCTGCCCAGGCTGCTCAACATGCTAACACTTTCTTTTAACACTCAGTAGTTCTAACCTTCAGCTATAACAGTTTAGGGGTTTAGTAGAGGTATTCCCTGTGTGGAGAATGGACGAGTGAGCTCATCCCAAGCATGGCAAATCCTATTGATTTGACTGGATTGCTGCAAGGCTGCCAACTCCAAGCTAGAGCCGAATCCAAAATTTGATGCAAACGAAGAAAAACAGCCAGAGAGGAGGAAATAATTTGATTCTAACTGCCTTGAAATGAGACTCCAATTGTTTGTGTGTGGCTTTATCAATGTGTCTGTATGTGTATGTGTGTGTGTGTTTGTGTGTGAGAGAGAGAGAGCCAAGGACTATAAAGAGGAATCAGGAGACAAGTTAACAAGCAAGGGAGATGGAAAAGCAAGCAAGAAATTGAAAAAAAAAAAAAAAACAAGACAGAATTTGAGAAACGGAGAGAGTAAAGAGGTACAGGAGCAAACAGAGAGATTTGACGTTGGGAGAGTTGACAAACCAAGACGGAAAAGAGGGAGAAGCAAAGGGGAGGCTGGAGGGATGGAGAGCAGAGGGGCCAGGTCAGTTTAATGGCCCGTTTGTCTGCGCTGTTAGACCACCAGCTCTCACTGGCTGCTGCAGGAAAACCTCTCACACACACACACACACACACACACACACACACACACACACACACACACACACACACACACACACACACACACACACACACACACACACACACACACACACACAGACTTGCCGCCACACCGGCAGCAGCTGCAGGGCCCAGCCCCACCAACGCTGTGACCCCACAAACCAGAGCTACACATGAGGCTGGACAAGCTACGCCTGCCTGATGGCTCTGCCAAGGCAGCTTCTTCCATCCCGTATATGCTTTCTTTCTTCTCCAAATCTGCTGTCTGCCTGCTTAGGCCTCTACATTTGAAAGAGTGGCTGCCAGAGCTACATTTTCTTAACCTGCTTCATGTAGCACTGTGGTTTTTACTTAAGCATTAAGATTTGAAACAAGAAAGACCAAGAAGGATTCAGATAAGAAAGGCTGAGTACGAAGTTTGTGATGGGACAGCTGCCCAGGCTGCTCAACATGCTAACACTTTCTTTTAACACTCAAGTAGTTCTAACCTTCAGCTATAACAGTTTAGGGGTTTAGTAGAAGGTATTCCCTGTGTGAGAATGGACGAGTGAGCTCATCCCAAGCATGGCAATCTATTGATTTGACTGGATTGCTGCAAGGCTGCCAACTCCAGCTAGAGCCGAATCCAAAAATTTGATGCAAACGAAGAAAAACAGGCAGAGAGGAGGAAATAATTTGATTCTAACTGCCTTGAAATGAGACTCCAATTGTTTTGTGTGTGGCTTTATTCAATGTGTCTGTATGTGTATGTGTGTGTGTGTGTGTGTTTGTGTGTGAGAGAGAGAGAGCCAAGGACTATAAAGAGAATCAGGAGACAAGTTAACAAGCAAGGGAGATGGAAAAGCAAGCAAGAAATTTGAAAAAAAAAAAAAAACAAGACAGAATTGAGAAACGGAGAGATAGTAAAGATGGTACAGGC
>NW_019174257.1:1383225-1388732 GCF_002260705.1 Seriola dumerili | reverse complement strand
CACACCACACCCACACACACACACACACACACACACACACACACACACACACACACACACACACACACACACACACACACACACACACACACACACACACACACACACACACACACACACACACACACACACACACACACACACACACACAGCCTTCCTTCTTTCCATATCTCTCCCTCCCTCTACCTTTTCCATTGCTCAGGCCTGTACCCACAGCTTCAGAAACTCCTCCCATTTACTGAAACATAAACTGGTTATGAACTTTTGCAAAAAAATTTGATTAAATTCCTCTCTGTCTTTTAATGCCACCTTCTTTAATGTCATGATATCATTACACATGAAGGTGGAGATTATTCTGAACGTGTTATCAGTAAATGCGCATGCATAACTATCCCCCTCCTCCTGCTGTTTTTTTCCACAAAAACCCTTGCAGATTCCCTAAGATTTCAATAGCTGCCCTCCTCTGTTGGTTTTTCCATACAGGATATCCACGAGCATGCTAGTATGACATGGCTGAAATACTGACGTCACGTTAACGTTCAAAAGGCCCCTCGGCCAACAAATCACTCGCTGTTACCTAGGCCTCTGACAGACTTGTCCCTGGAGTGATGGTCTGTGGCCACCGTGGTTATGTAAAAGACTTCCATTCATTACGCTGTCATTTAACAGCAAGGCATTGATTCAAATATGGGCCCCTTTAACTGTTAAGTGAATTAGGACTGCTTCACAACAGGCGCATCAACTAGGTGAAAGCTCCTCATCTATCTGTCCCTTTTCACTCCATCTTGGCATCAGTCCCTCACGTCTTCTCTCAGATGGGAGCTCTGTATCGCTCTCCACTTAAAGACAATCACTTTTCACTCCACTCTTGTTCTTATGTGCCACCTGATGAACAGCTAAACACTCTTACAGCAGCAAGGGACACGTGATGCACACAGCACACACTCAACACCTACCTGATGACATTAAAAAAAACTAGGGGTGACCTGAACGCTTCAGAGCTTAATGTTTTTGCCATAAACTGATACTTATGTCTCTACTCTAATGCTGTGTTGTTTTTATTTTCCAGACTATATACACACACACACACAGAGATGGGGTAGATTTTAATTCAACAACACACTACAAAATTATATTGTGTCTGTTAAAGATCCTTATTTGTGTTACTAAACAACTCCACTTCACACCAATTTCCAAAATTATCATCATACCCAACACACATGACTCTGCTCTTTGTTTGTTCTGCAAGCTGCAACCAATGAATACAATTAAATGCAAGTGACATTAACCTACAGAATAACCCCTTAGTTAAATATGTAATAATAAGCCACTTAGTAGAGACTGTTTCTGTGCCATTTCCATTCTCATTTATGTAGATATACTGCTGATGTGTTAAATTTTCAACCAGCAACATGATTGACGTGAACTCCAAGCTGCCATGCAGTTTGGAGAAGGTTTCTAATTTGCAGACCTGCCTGTAGGATTTCTTTGATAATGATTTTCAGAACTGGAAATACCAATACAGTGAAAACCAATGTTAATTTCTGCTTAAACTATCTATCAAAAGGCAGTTTTGGAATACATTTAAGGAAGAAATACCCCCTACAGTTGTAGAATCATGTGCAGTAAATGTATTTACTGCAAATCAATTTAAATTTAACAAAAAAAATTAGGCTTGCAAATGTATTCTGGCTTGTAAAAGGCATACAGGAGCAAACAGAGAGATTTGACGTTGGGAGAGTTGACAAACCAAGACGGAAAAGAGGGAGAAGCAAAGGGGAGGCTGGAGGGATGGAGAGCAGAGGGGCCAGGTCAGTTTAATGGCCCGTTTGTCTGCGCTGTTAGACCACCAGCTCTCACTGGCTGCTGCAGGAAAACCTCACACACACACACACACACACACACACACACACACAGCCTTCCTTCTTTCCATATCTCTCCCTCCCTCTACCTTTTCCATTGCTCAGGCCTGTACCCACAGCTTCAGAAACTCCTCCCATTTACTGAAACATAAACTGGTTATGAACTTTTGCAAAAAAATTTGATTAAATTCCTCTCTGTCTTTTAATGCCACCTTCTTTAATGTCATGATATCATTACACATGAAGGTGGAGATTATTCTGAACGTGTTATCAGTAAATGCGCATGCATAACTATCCCCTCCTCCTGCTGTTTGTTTTTCCACAAAAACCCTTTGCAGATTCCCTAAGATTTCAATAGCTGCCCTCCTCTGTTGGTTTTTCCATACAGGATATCCACGAGCATGCTAGGTATGACATGGCTGAAATACTGACGTCACGTTAACGTTCAAAAGGGCCCCTCGGCCAACAAATCACTCGCTGTTACCTAGGCCTCTGACAGACTGGTCCCTGGAGTGGAGTGGTCTGTGGCCACGGTGGTATTGTAAAATGACTTCCATTCATTACGCTGTCATTTAACAGCAAGGCATGATTCAATATGGGCCCCCTTTAACTGTAAGTGAATTAGGACTGCTTCACACAGGCGCATCAACTAGGTGAAAGCTCCTCATCTATCTGTCCCTTTTCACTCCATCTTGGCATCAGTCCCTCACGTCTTCTCTCAGATGGGAGCTCTGTATCGGCTCTGCCACTTAAAGACAATCACTTTCACTCCACTCTTGTTCTTATGTGCCACCTGATGAACAGCTAAACACTCTTACAGCAGCAAGGGACACGTGATGCACACAGCACACACGTCAACACCTACCTGATGACATTAAAAAAAACTAGGGGTGACCTGAACGCTTCAGAGCTTAATGTTTTTGCCATAACTGATACTTATGTCTCTACTCTAATGCTGTGTTGTTTTTATTTCCAGACTATATACACACACACACAGAGGATGGGTAGATTTTAATTCAACAACACACTACAAAATTATATTGTGTCTGTTAAAGATCCTTATTTGTGTTACTAAACAACTCCACTTCACACCAATTCCAAAATTATCATCAGTACCCAACACCATGACTCTGCTCTTTGTTTGTTCTGCAAGCTGCAACCAATGAATACAATTAAATGCTAAGTGACATTAACCTACAGAATAACCCCTTAGTTAAATATGTAATAATAAGCCACTTAGTAGAGACTGTTCTGTGCCATTTCCATTCTCATTTATGTAGATATACTGCTGATTGTGTTAAATTTTCAACCAGCAACATGATTGACGTGAACTCCAAGCTGCCATGCAGTTTGGAGAAGGTTTCTAATTTGCAGACCTGCTGTAGGATTTCTTTGATAATGATTTTCAGAACTGGAAATACAATACAGTGAAAACCAATGTTAATTTCTGTTAAACTATCTATCAAAGGCAGTTTTGGAATACATTTAAGGAAGAAATACCCCCTACAGTTGTAGAATCATGTGCAGTAAATGTATTTACTGCAAATCAATTTAAATTTAACAAAAATTAGGCTTGCAAATGTATTCTGGCTTGTAAAAGGCTACATATTAGTGGGTTTGTTATTACATGAATCACTGCCAAATAAATGGTAGTGTTCAATAGATAAAACTCTCTTTAATCCCAAAACACAGAAACAAATCAGTTAATAAAAACCAGTTAACAGTTAATAAAACCCCTAATAAAATCATATGAGCAAATATTCTGTAATTAAAAGATTACATTTACTGCTTGGCCAGTGGTTTTGTGAGGCATGGCCAGATTCTCACCCATCTGGTTTCATGACTGGTGGGTGAAATGGTGCAGAGGTGGACTTAACAGTACAGCGGGTGCAAGAAGGAAATGAGAAGGAAGGAGCTTTGTGTACCCTCTTTCTGTAAAGCGGGTGGTTTCCATCTCCTGCTCCATCTGTTGTAATGTTGGTGAGGGCGCAGTGAAGAGTGTGTCTGCCTTACATGTTGTAAAAGTAGGAGCGGTGGAGCGCAGTGTTGCTTGAGGTGAGCAATACTGCAGTTTGCCAGTTTCATGCGGGACTTCAGTTGGTGTCTGTGATCAGCACCGATCATAAAAAAAACCAACAAGCGAGTCTCTGTATTTATCACGAGTAACACTGTGGATCAATACAAAGGAATAACTGCGCTCTCTCTGTGTGATTATTGGACAGAGGACTACACTCTCAGGACTTGCATCACTTATTGACAGGCTCAGGACACTGCTCTGGGGTCGGGAGAAGCTAAATCAGCCGTGAGTGTATTGCCACCGGCAACAGCAACTCAATACTATGTTACTATAAACTATATTAAGACAAGACAATTATGCCAAAAATGATTATCCTACTTTCTGTCATCACACATTAAAAATGCAGTTAAATGTGAGTTAAATGCAGTGAGGCAAGAAGTGTATTTAGACATGGAAGGTGGGGGGAGCACTGTAGCCTACTGCCAGCACAGCTAGTGCTGTCACCATAGAAACCCATCTCAGGCTAGTTCATCAGGACAAAAACAGAGCCCCCCCCCCCTCTCTGACACACACACACCATCACTGAACACATTACACATACAAGCATGAGTGCTCATAAAAGGACACACAAACACACACAGACGCAGTGCAGCAAACACAACACAATCAGAGGTCCATGTGACTGGGTGCTGTTGTTCATGATGTGCAGGTGACCATGTTAAGCATCACTTAGGCCCAGCTGGAGCAAGCAGGCCTAATAAGGGAGGAGAAAACAAAATACAAAGAGGGGGAGAGAGACAGAGAGAGAGGTGTCAAATAGATGGCGTTCACACCTTTAAGAGGTTTGAAAGAGGAGGCTTTCCCACCCCATACAGAGCAGGATTAGCAGGTGTGTGTGTGTGTGTGTGTGTGTGTGTGTGTGTGTGTGTAAGACAGGTCTGCAGGCTGTGCGCATCTGCAGTGTGAAAGAAAAACAAATCAGTGGATGAGAGTGAACCCTCTTACCCCTGAACGTAAAAGCAAATGAAGGGTGGTAGAGAGAATGACGGAGTGAGGAGAGAGAGAGAGGTAGCCAAGATCGAAAAGGCATGGACACAGGAGGGAACAGGGGGAAAGTTGCTGTGGTGCAAACAGCTTTTACTGCTTCAGTTACAGATCAAATTTTGGTGCATTTTTTCACTCAATATGCACCTGAAGCAATGGTTTGTTCAGAGACATACACGGGCCATCCTTCATTATATGCAATGAAGGACTGATTCATGAAAGTTTAAAAAGAAATGCAGAAAGCATTATGCCTAAAGCTCACATAGCTTTCTCTTGACTTTCAAAGGATTTTTTGCCTCGCTGTTAATGTCAAGCATCACACATTTTTCATAATTTCAACACGTTTGAGTCTGTAAACCATGATGTGAAAATTATTCTGACATTTACCTAATGTCCATGATTGATTTCTGTATGAAGTATTCATCATTGATAGCCAATAGTGCATTATTTTATAGTTTCTATCTATCCAGTGTTCTGCTCAATAAGAGTTGTCAGCATTATTGACGTGTGTGTGTGTGTGTGTGTGTGTGTGTGTGTGTGTGTGTGTGTGTGTGTGTGTGTGTGTGTGTGTGTGTGTGTGTGTG